>NC_025993.2:102263897-102546397 GCF_000442705.2 Elaeis guineensis | reverse complement strand
GTAAAGGACTGATGGTACTTCTCTCCTCAGTTCGGTAGAAAGGAGTTGCTGAAAGGTGCCCCCTCTTCTATCCACAACTGGAAGGAGAGGTACTTCTATGTCCGATGCCCGACCTTGGAGCTGGGGTTGTCCCCTTGGGGCTTCCTGAGAGATTTCGTCCGTCGAACTTCTAGCCTGGGACGGGACGACCTTGAAGCCTCCAATAAACTCGAGGCTTATCCAGTCCTCTCCTCTCCAAACCTGCTGAAAGAGCAACTCTTATTTAACGTCGGCCTAAGCCCTCTCAACCCTGTCGGTATATTTTTTTTATTATTTTTTTTTTGTCATTCGCTGCTTCTCCTTTCTTCTTGTTCTTTTTCTAAGCTGTGTCGATCTTCTTTCATTACAGATATGGACACAGACGCAGCTCGGATGCTGGCTAAGGGTCTCAAGACCCACAAAAGGAAAGGCGCTGCATCCTCAGGGGCGGCGAAGAGGGCCAAGGTAGAAGAGATGAGCTCGATCGCATCTGCCCAAACGGTCATTGCCGTCGATGCCCCTTCCGACGTCGAGGTTGCAGTCCCCCAAGCCTCTTCAAGAAGCTCCCCGACCGAGGTTCCCGCTCCAGAGGCTCATCCTGAGGAGGCACCAGGGGCCGAAAGGAGGAGGAGGAGAAAGAAGATGTTGGCCCGCAAGAGCCGCAGCAGCAGGGCTGCCATCGAGGGGGCCGACGGCTCCGAAGAGGACCCGAGGGAGAATCCCTTCAACAATAGAGATTTAATAAAAAGATTGGTCGACGGGTGCGTTCTGGCTTCTCGGTGGGCTTGGGCGGCACCTCCTTGGGCTCGTGGCGTGGAAAGACACCACCGTGCTTCGCCTTGATCGCCCAGAGCCCATGCTTGTGGTACATCTTCGATCGTGAGTACTTCTCGATCCCGCGGATGAGCTCGGGATTCCGGCTCGAAGCCCTTGATTTCCTCAGCACCATGGAGAGCGAAGGAAGAGAGGAGGGGAAGAAACCCTAGAAATGGAGGAGGGATGGAGGTCGGAGAAGCAAAATCCTTTAAGAGGGACTGGAAGAAGAAGTTGAGAACTTAAAGCAATCCCTGATGATGGCTGGAACCGAGAGTTCGAAGTCGGAAGAAATCGAGCTTCCTTAGAGCTTTTTTATCTTTTATTTCATGTATTCTTTTCTTTTCTGGTTGTTTCCTTTTTCCTTTTCTTTTTCTTTTTTGGCCTTCAAAGGCTTTTGTAATGCATTCTTCACTAATGAAATAAAATGGAACTTTCTCATCACCTTGTATAATATTGTTCTGAGTTGTTGTTTACCGAACCTCTCTTGTCTTTTGTCTTGTGCGTTAAACTCCAATGGCTTCGAAAAGACCTTTGGTCATGAACAAAAAGGATGAGTTAACACAACGATGATCAGGAATCTTCAAACAACGTCGCGTCACTTTGAGGAGGTCTATTTTCTCCTGCTAGTGTTGGGCTCCCCCTTAGAGACTGAAGATTTTTGACAAAGGTTTTCTTCCTCGTTGAGATGAGGTCCCTTGAGTCTTGGATGTAGTTCATTTTTTTTTCTTATCTTTGGTGTAGCTCGTCGCTTTTTCTTTTTCTTTTTTTCTTTCTTTATGTTTGGGCGAGGGTTTTTCCTCTGCTCCTAACAGGATTGTAGGGGTGTAGAGGAGCTGCTAAGGGGCTTTTCCCCTCATCCGATCTCAAACGACTAGATCTTCATTTGTGTCAGGATGGGGTTCTCCTCCTGTTCCCGACACAATCAATTTCAGCTCATGTTAGGATGAGATTTTCCTCCTATTCCTAACAGGACTGCAGGGGCACATAAGGGCCGTTGCAAGGGCCTCTCCCCCATCCGGTCTCTAAATAATCGGATCTTCAACCTTGCTCATATTAGGATGAGGTTCTCCTCCTATTCCTATCATGGCTGTGGGGGTGCATAAGGGCCATTGCAAGGGCCTCTCCTCCCATCCGGTCTCTAAATAATCGGACCTTCGACTTTGCTCATGTTAGGATGAGGTTCTCCTCTTGTTCCTAACATGGCTATGGGGGCACATAAGGGCCGTTGCAAGGGCCTCTCCCCCCATCCAGTCTTTAAATAATCGGACCTTCGACTTTGCTCATGTTAGGACAAGGTTCTCCTCCTATTCCTAACATGGCTGTGGGGGCGCATTAGGACCGTTGCAAGGGCCTCTCCCCCTATCCGGTCTCTAAATAATCGGACCTTCATTTGTGTCAGGATGAGGTTCTCCTCTTGTTCCTGATATGCTCAATTTCGATTGTCTGAAGGAGCTACTCTCTGTCATTATAAGCTCATGCCAAAAGAAAAGATATGCGAATATGAAACTTTTATTTAAGGCAATGTTATCGGTAATACATTCGTAGATTTTTTGAATTCCATGGTAGTGGAAGGTCTGCTCCTCTGATCTCTTTTAGATAGTATGTTTCGGGCCAGACTACCTTCTTGACTTCATACGGGCCTTCCTAGTTCAGGGTGAGTTTTTCTTGGTTCTGAGGTTGTGAAACAGCGGCTCGCCGAAGTACTAAGTCCTCCGCTCTGAAGGCTTTGCTCTTGATCCGAAAGTTGTAGTAGCGGGCTACTTTCTGCTTATAGGCTGTCATCCAAACTTGAGCTGTCTCTCGCTTTTCTTCTAACAAGTCGAGGTTGGCCTTGAGATCTTGTGAGTTGTACTGCTCGTCGAATGCTATGACTCACGCCGACAGAAGCTTGAGTTCGATCGAGATCACGGCTTCTGTTCCGAAGGCTAAGGCAAAGGGGGTCTCTCCTGTGGGCAGTCTTTGGGTAGTTCGGTATGCCCACAACACATGGTAAAGCTCATCTGCCCAAGTTTCCTTTGCTTTTTCAAGTCTCACCTTGATTCCTTGCAATAGAGTCCTGTTAGTAACCTCGACTTCGCCGTTTGCCTACTGATGGGCTACTGACGTAAAGTTATGGGAGATATTTAAGTCCTCACAAAATTCAGGAAATCTTGCTCCAGCAAATTGTCGCCCATTATCAGTAATGAGGGTTCTGGGTAAGCCGAACCTACAGACGATTGACTTCCAGACGAAGTCCTGCACTTTAGCTTCTGTGATTTTCACCAAAGGTTCAGCTTCGACCCACTTGGTGAAATAGTTAGTTGCCATCAGGAGGAACTTCCGCTGCTCGAATGTCATGGAAAAAGGTCTGAGGATATCCATCCTCCATTGTGCAAACGGCCATGGGGCACTCAAGGGTGTAAGTTCGGAGGTGGGCTGTCTTTAGATATTCGCATATCTCTGACACCGATCATACTTTCTGACATATTCAATGGAGTCGTGGTACATTGTAGGCCAGTAATAACCTTGTTGGAGTAGTTTGTGGGATAAAGATCTGGCTCCCAGGTGACTTCCGCAGACTCCTTCATGTACCTCCCACAAGGCAAAGTCGGCTTCAGAAGGTCGGAGTCATTTTAGGAGGGGCAAAGAGTACGACCTTTTGTACAGCTTGCCTTCGTAGAGGATATATCAGGAGGCCTGGTTCCTAAGCTTCCGAGCTTCTTTTGCATCATGAGAAAGAACCCCGTCTTTGAGGTATGCAACCAGCGGGTCAATCCAGCTGGGTTCATGACTGATCTCCATTACAAGCTGCGGTTCTTCCGTACTTGGGCACTTCAAAACTTCGAAGAAGACTTTCTTGGGTAGTTTAGTCAGAGCCAGTGTAGCCAACTTGGAGAGAAGGTCGGCCCTGATATTTTCTGCTCTTGGAATCTGCCTGATGTCAAAGCTGCTGAAGGCGGGGATGATCTCTTTTACCTTTTCGAGATACTTGGCCATACTGTCCTCCCAAGCTTCATAGTTTCTACTGACTTGTCCAACCACCAATTGGGAGTCACTATAGACTTGGAGCCGATCTACTTCCAACTCCTTGGCGATCCTCAGTCCTGCAATCAGAGCTTCATATTCTGCTCCGTTATTTGTCGTAGAAAATTCGAAGCGCAGTGCGTACTTTGTGATAATTCCTTCAGGATGGATCAAGATCAGGCCCGCACCCGCGCCTGACATATTGGAGGAACCGTCCATGTAGAGGGCCCAAAAACCATCAGGGAGATCTGTTCTTTCTTCAAGGGAGTTCGGCTGGAGCCCTGGGTTGTCAGTTTCACCTTGCTCAAGTTTGGCTTCTTCTGGGATAGTGCATTCCACTATGAAGTCTGCTAATATCTGAGCTTTTATCATCGATCGAGGTCGATAGTTGATGTTGAATTTTATGAGCTTGACTGCCCATTTTGCTATCCTTTCGGAAGCATCCACTCGATGCAGAACTGCCTTAATCGGCTGGTCGGTGAGCAGTGTTATGGTGTGCCCTTGAAAGTAAGATCCGAGCCTTCGAGCTGCAATCAATAAGGCATAAGTTAGTTTTTCTAACTTAGTATATCTGATTTCGGCATCTCTCAACACTCGACTTATGTAGTAGATCGATCGTTAAATTTTTGCTTCTTCCTTAACCAGAACTGCTGCGAGAGCCACAGGGGAGACTGCCAGATACAAGAATAGCTCCTCTCCAGGTTCGGACTTCGCCAATAGTGGAGGTGAGCCGAGATAGTTTTTCAATTCTTCGAACGCTTGCTGACATCCAGTGGTCCAACAGAAGTTCTTCGGCTACTTGAGAGTCTGAAAGAAAGATAGGCACCATTCAGCCGACTTTGAGACGAAGCAATTCAGAGCTGCTACTCTCCCAGTGAGGCACTGGACTTCCTTTATTGACTTCAGGGCGGTCATTTTCTGGATGGTATGAATCTTTTTTGGATTTACTTCGATCTTGCACCCCGATACCATAAAGCCCAAGAATTTCTCTAAGGTTACTCCAAAAGCGCACTTGGCTGGGTTCAGCTTTATCTTGTATTTTCGGAGGGTGCTGAAGGTCTCCTCAAGATCAGCGATATGGTTTATTGAAGATTTGCTTTTTACAAGCATGTCATCCATGTAGACCTTCATGTTGCGACCGATCTACTCTTTGAAGATCTTGTTCCCCAGTCGTTGATAGGTCGCCCCTGCATTTTTGATGCCAAAAGGCATGACCCTGTAACAATAAAGACCACGGTTAGTAATAAAAGTAATTTTTTTTCGTCCTCTGGTGCCATCCTGATTTGATTTTAGCCGAAAAATGCATCCATGAAAGTGAGAAGCTCGTGGCCTGAGGTTGCATCCACTAATTGGTCAATTCTGGGCAGAGGGTAACTATCCTTCGGACAGGCTTTATTTAGCTTTTTGAAGTCTATACACATCCTCCACTTGCCGTTCACCTTCTTGACAAGAAACACATTGGAGACCCAGTTAGGGTAGTTGACTTCTCTGATGAACCCGACTTTCAGGAGTTTATCAACTTCCTCAGTTATTGCTTTCTGCCTTTCTAGTGCATGACCTCGGATTTTTTTCTTCATCAGCCGATGTTTGGGATCAACAGCTAGATGGTGTTCCATGACTTCCGCATCAATCCTCGGCATGTCCGTCGGAACCCAAGTGAAAACATCCGCATTCTTTTATAAAAAATTGATGAGCTGTGTCCGTACCTCTTCTCTCAGGCTGGAGCCGATCTTCACCACACGCTCCTCATTCTCATCGTTCAAAAGAATTGAGACAAGATCTTCAATCGGCTCACCCCGTTCTTCAGCAAGGTCATCGCGGGTGTCTAATCCATCAATCGGACAGGGGTCAGACTGACCATTTCTTTGCAGGGCTATGTTATAGCAATGTCTTGTCAGGACTTGATCTCCTCTGACCTCTCCGACCCTTTGGCTAGTAGAAAATTTTAATTTCAAATGGTAGATCGATATCACAGCTTGGAGGACGTTGAGGCCAGGTCGGACGAGTATTGCGTTGTAGGCAGACGACGCCCTTACTACCAGAAAATCCACTTGCACTCTAGATTGTTTCGAGTACCGACCTGCAATTATGGTTAAAGTTATTACTCCTTTTACCGACATAGCATCGTTAGTGAACTCCACCAATGGGAAGCTTATCGACCCTAATCGACCATCCGAAATGGATATTTTTGAGAATGCATCGTAAAACAAAATATCGACAGAGCTTCCACTATCAATAAGAATGCGGCGTACATCATAGTTAGTAATATTTAAAGAAACTACAACCGCATCATTATGGAAGAATTGAATCTTCTTGGCATCTTCTTCAGTAAAGGTTATAGATTCTTCAGTCCTCTGTCGCTTGGACGGTCCGATCGATCCACTGGCTGCTCCCCATCGGGGTCCTCCAGAGATGGTGTTGATGATCTCGATTGGAGGTCGATCTTCAGACTGTTCTTCCCTCCTTGGTGGCTCTGGTTGTGGTAGGGCCCTCGATCGATCTTTCCTACCCTCAGACCGACGTTGGATGAATCTGTCGAGCCAACCTCGTCTGATGAGCTCCTCGATCTCATCTCGAAGCTGAATACACTCCTCCGTGTCGTGGCTGTGGTCATGATGATAAAGGCAGAACTTGTTAGGATTGTGCTTTTTGGGGTGTGTGCGTATCCTTTCTGGCTTTGGCAGCTACTCCCTGACCTCCATCAGTACTTAAGCTTTTGGAGCATTGAGAGGGGCGTAGCTGTGGAATCTTCCTGGGGGAGAGCTCCGTCGAACTCTGCGGTTTGGGCTCCTCTGCCTATGAGCTCGGGGAGGAGTGCGGACATGCTTGTGTCCGGGAAGAGTTTGAGAAAATGATCGAGCTTTACTCGACCTTTTTTCAGCTGTGGGCTTGCTGGAGTCACCCGCCTGTCGCTCCTTCGCAGCCTCCTCATCCTTCAGCTTGAAGGCTTCCTCTACTCGGGCATATCCTTCAGCCCGAGCCAGCAAATCAGCGAAGTTCCTGAGATACTTCTTTTTCAAGAAAAATAGAAGATCGTTCTTTTGTAGACCGCTCTTCAGGGCAGCCATTGCAACTGATTGGTCCAAGTTTCGAACCTCCAATGTGGTGGCATTAAAATGGTTGATGTAGGTTCGGATAGATTCTCTCTCCTTTTGCTTGATGTTGATGAGGGACTCCGAACCTCTCCGGAGATGCCGGCTGCTGATGAAATAAGCCGCAAACTGATGGCTCATCTGATCAAAGAAGAAGATAGTACCCGACTTTAGTGTCGAGTACCAGTTTCTTGCTGCTTCCTTCAAGATAGATGGGAAGGCTCGGCACAGGATGGCGTCTGGCACGCCATGGAGCAGCATCATTGTCTAAAAGGCCTCTAGGTGGTCAGTCGGATCCGAGGTCCCATCGTAGCTCTCAAATTGGGGGAGCTTGAAATTCGGCGGGATCGGTTCCTGCATAATCATTTGAGAGAAAGGAGGATCAGTACAGATATCTTCACCGTAAGCAGGGGGAGCATGGCGGAGCTCTTCGATCCGTCGGTTCATCTCCTAGAACCTTTGATCCAGGAGATCCTCTCAACTACGAGTCTCGAGAGTCTTCTGGCAGAACGGAGGTAGGGACCCTCCGGGGGTGGAATCGTGATCAGACAGAGGGCTCTCCATCCTCTACTTCTCCTTTTCGGGGAAGACAGGGCGACTGACCCAAGTGGGCCACCCGATCATCAGATTTTGGAGCTTCGATGATGCTCTTTTCAGCCACACAGATGCCTGCGGCTGCTGCGGCTGCTGCTGCATGGCCTACACTGCTTCGATGAGGCCTCTGACCTGCTGAACCAGCAGGTCGAACTGCTCCATGCCGACTGCCGTTGTCGGAGGAGGAAGAGCCTGAGAAACTAGAGACAAGGCCGGACCTTGCGGATCTCACTGAGATCTGGCCACGGAGGCCATAGATCGTCTGGTGGATGCCTTTCAGGGAGGCATCAGGTGGGGATCTGATAGGAGAAGAGGAAGAAGATGTCGAAGAAGATGATCGGAGACAGTCCCGTTGAGTACTCCTTTAAGAACAAGAGTCCTGCGAAGACACAGTACCCTCCCTCTAGCGTCAATTCTGTTGGTGCAGAATTTCACCGATGCCGGAGAAGCTGGAGTCATGGGGATCGCGGCCGCCGTCGGGACCTGCAAGGAAAGTCTAAACTGGAGTTGGGGGTGCTCCGGCAAGATCCTCCGACGCTCAAGTCAGTACTCTGCTTTAACAGAAATGGAGCACTCGAATAAAATTTTAGCAGAGTTTTGAGATAGAGTTTAGAGCTTAGAAGAGAACGTATCTGGGAGGGTCTCTTTTATAGACGGGGGAGCGTAACCGCTTGACAGTAACGTCCGTAATTGCCTGGTAGTGGGTCGTTCAGGGACACGTGGAGTTTGTTACGGAGAGTGGAGTGGTGTCTGTTGTCGTGACTTGCCAGAGAGTGGTGGGGCCACGTGAAATCTGTTATAGAGAGTGGAGTGGTGTCCATTGTCGTGACTTCCTAGAGAATGGTGAGGTCACGTGGAGTTTGTTACGGAGGACGGAGTGGGGTAGTGTCCATTGTCGCAACTTGCCAGAGAGTTCGGACTGGACGGCTGAAGCTCAGCTGGGACGTATGATGGAGTGGAATGGCTCTCTGTCTCAGCAATCTAAGAGAAGCTCAGATGTTTTTGAAGTTGCTGATGAGTCCACTGTTGTCGGGTGCCTTGAGCGTTGATGCTGTAGGCGAAAGTCATCTGCTATAAAAGCTCGGACGGAGACTTCTTGTTGGAGAAGTCCGGCAGGAGTTCGATTGCTAGAGAAGTCCATTTGAAATTTATCTGATGTAGAAGCTCGTCTGAAGACTGTCCGCTGGAGAGGTCCGATTTCACAAAGAATCTAGCAGAAGGTCGATCGATAGTGGAGTTCGGAAGGCATTGTGGAAGTTCATCCACTGGAGGAGTCTTGAATTCAATTCTATTGTAGAAGTTTGGATGGAGTCTGATTCTTGTAGGAGTCCGAAAGGAGGCCGCTTACTGTAGAAGCTCGGATGAAGACCGGTTGTCGTGGAAGCTCGGATGGAGACTTCTTATTGCAGAAGCTCGGATGAAATCCACTTGCAATAGAAGTTCAGAGTAGAGATCCGGCTGGTGGAGCCCATCCGTTGTAGAAGTTCGTCTGGGATCCATCCGCTGTAGAAGTTCGGATGGAGTCCGGCTCTTGTAGGAGCTCGAATGAAATTCGGAAGGTGATCGACCACCGTAAAAACTTGGATGGAGTCTGGTTACTGTAGAAGTCCTACTATTAGAGAAGCTCAATTATTGACGAAGTCTGAAAGAAGTTCAGAGTAAAGTCGATCGTGGCCGAAAGAAGTCTGGAAGAGATTCGAAGAGTAGTCGATCACTGTAGAAAATCGACTGATAGTGAAGCCCAGAGAGCATTTGGAGCAGTCCGGTAGATGAATGGGGGAGCTCATTATTGTAGAAGTTCGGATGGCACGATAGGAGTTCGTCCGTTGGAGGAATCTGGAGGACACTGTGGAAGGTCGACTGCTGTTGGAGTCCGGATGGTATTATGGAAGCTCGGACAGCCGAGAGAGTTCAGAAAGACGTCGCACAAGGTCAGAAGCCGGAAGAGCCCTGGGAGGGTCGGCCTCTTACGAACTTCGGCTGGAGTTATTTTATACCCAACATCGATATTGTATTATTTGATACAATTACAAATTTTTAGAGCATGAAGATTAAGGGTCATGCCAATTTGTAATGTATGGTAAATGTAGCTATATGACAATATTCGAAGTAATTCTTTAGACTTGAACTCTAAAAAATATATAATATAATTGTCTATATCTTTATGATCTCTTTAATTACTACTCCATTCTTATCAACTAATCATTTTATTTCTAAAGATATATATGAAGATATTGAAAATAGTTTAATGTTCCTTAAGTGCAATGTATCTCTTCCAGATCTCTCTCCAATATCTTGAGTGCTAATAAACCAGGATTTATAGTAGTAATATAATATTATGATAACTAGCAATACAAAAGGCACAATTATCAACCAACCACCGCATAGGGTATATGTCCCTTACTCAGCTTATTCATCAAAAGTTTATGTGACATTGTTGTGTAAAGTAGCTTTTGGAGTCATAATTTTCAACATATCAATTTCTATAAAGATTTAATTTTCTAATCATCGATCTTGTAAAAGAAATGAGGATAATGACACATGAAACAAATACATAATAGAAACATATAAATATATCTGAAAAGAATAAAATCACATATGGATAAATAATGGTTGATCAAAACACAGTTTATGTATAATTCTATAGTTTGACATTCAATATAAGTACAAAGACAATGATGTGAAAAATCTTATATATATAATAGATTTATTTAGAACTTCAATATATATATATATATGCACACATATATACACGTACCCACAAACATACACACACACACACACATGCATACATATATACATATATATGTATGTATGTATACATACATACATATATGTGTGTGTGTACATACATACATACATATTCTTATCAGATATGTTTACATGTTTCTATAATGTATTCATTTCATGTATATTATGCTCAATTCTTGTACAAGATTGATGACTAGCAAATTTAATCTTTATAAAAAATTGATATGTCAAAGGCTATGATTGTATAAGCTATTTTGCATAAAAACATCACACAAACTTGCAACAAACAAGCTGAGCAAGGGATATGCACTATGTGGTGGTTGATAGTTGTAGATAGTTGTACCTTTTATATTTTTAATTATCATAATATTATATTGTTGTTATAAATTATGATTTATTAGCACTCAATATATTGAAGAGTGTTCCGAGAGAGATAGATTGGACTTGAAAGAGATTGAACTATTACCAACATCTTCGTTTATATTTCAAAAGATGGAATAACTAGTTGATGAAGTTGGGGGTAATAATTAGAGATATTATAAAGATATAGAAAGTTATATTATGCATTCATTGGGGTTCGAGTTCAAAAAAATATTTTGAACATTATCATATAGGTACTTTTATCATGCATACCACATTAACTATGAATTTGTAGAGCATACCTGGCAACAGCAACATCTCTTACATTGAAAATGTCGATATTGTATTGTCTGATACAATTATGAATTTTTAAATTATATAGATTAAGGGACATGCCAATTTTTAATGTAAAGCTACATGACAATATTTGAAGCATTTCTTCAGACTTGAACTCTGAAAAATATATAACATAATTGTCTATATCTTTATGATCTTTCTAATCTATTGGGAAGGATCCTTCTTGAGTGTAGAATATGGATCCGCTGCCCAAGACCACTAACCCAGGTAACGATGTCGATACTGTAATAAGAAAAAAGAAGAGATATAAAAAGGACATAATCAAATACGTTGATTAGTCCAAGGCTTATCTCTATGGGGCATGCAGGTTTTACTATGAAAAAAAGAATAAATACAAGAGGAGATCATATTCTTTCAACTCTCATACATCAATTTCTCTCAACAAAAAGTACAACCCTCACAAAAGCTCTCACAAAATCTTCCAAGGAGACTCTCTGCCGCCCTACACCGTTTTCTCCATAGATCCAGCCCGTCTACCCCTTTTAAAGCCTTAAATCTACATCCAAATCGAGTTAAAAATGTATAACAGACTCCTAACAGGACTCCAGTAGCTCCCAGGCCGTGCGATCGCTCCTGTATGCATTCTGAGCCATCCAA
The DNA here is from genome assembly GCF_000442705.2 of Elaeis guineensis. Taxonomy (NCBI): domain Eukaryota; kingdom Viridiplantae; phylum Streptophyta; class Magnoliopsida; order Arecales; family Arecaceae; genus Elaeis; species Elaeis guineensis. The sequence goes on along the minus strand of NC_025993.2, from coordinate 102,534,809 downwards.
TCGCACATTACTGCCCCTGGACTCTGTGTTAACCATATAAACGGTCCATGGGCTGTGCGTGGACCACATGAAGCATGGTGCATGCCTCTCTGTGCACCACGTGAGGCACGGTCTATAAACCACATGTGGACTGCACGTCCACCTCCCAAGCAGTGTGGTAGACTGCGCATGGATCATGTGCTAAATCGTGGTTTGGGCCACGCACGTTGTGGGCCTACGTGCTATGGGCTGCATGCTGCAGGCCTGTGTGCCTGTGGGCTTTGCACACCCATGGGCCACACTTGTAGGCCGACATGCCTGCGGACTATGTCTCCGAGCCTACATGTCACATCCGAACCCAACACTTGGCTCGATCATGTAACATGGCCATATGAACCCTAGAGTAATACTCTAGAGACCATGCTAGGCCTTAAATCTTTTTAAAATTTAATATTCTCATAATTAATAAATATAAATCAAAAATCTCAATTCAATAGTTTCATGAGGGTAAATAATCAATAATTCAAGTACAACTATTTTAAATATTTCATAGTATCAGAAATTCAACTAACTAATAAAGTAGCAAATCCAGCTCATGAACTTCATGCCCAACCTGACCAGCTATGCATCCTGAAACAATGAAAGTAAAGAGAATCGAAGGGGGGTAAGCTTTCTAGCTTAGTAAGAACCCCCATATACTTACACCAATATAATAATAATATAATTAGAAAATAATTTATGAACAACATCAGAAGAAAATATAAGTCATAAAATCTCATGTCAAGTATCTAATATAACTCAGTATCACTATATATATATATAAACATATATCATATACCATTGATTAATTATCTTATTCAAAAGTGATATACCACACATGCATAATTAAGTAAAACTCATTTTACTTAATTATGATTTTATGTCTTCTCATCCAAATCTCATTAACATGATTCGAATCGATCAACAAATATCTTTAGGGTTATGGACTAATCATAGTTATGATCCCATCCATGACTAGCAAACTATAATATCTACGATCCCGTCCATAGTGGCAAATTAGAATATCAATGATTCCATCCGTAGTGGCAAACCATACTAGCCGTGATTCTATCTGTGGCGGCAAACCATACTAGCTGCACTTCTACCTGCGGAGGCAAACCATACTAGCTGCGATTCCGCACGTGGTAGCAAATCAGAATATCTACGATTCCATCTGTGGTGGCAAACTCAAGTATCACATTCCTTCTCGTGATGGGACTATTCTCAGTTTAATATGACTAGTCCAAATATCCCTTTCTTGATCATCAATTTGTTAAGTCTTAATTACGCCAAGAAAATACTATATCATATTATATTCTTTACAAAATTCTCAATAACCGATATCACCATCCAAACTATTCAAAAAATCATCATTATTTGATACAAATATATGATACAGATTATACAGATAATCATATCAGCAAACATAAAACAAGTATCAATCATGAGAAATCCAATCATGCAGTATAAAAATAAATAAATAAATATAAATATGTATATGCTGGTGTTTGTATCCAAGAACCCTTCTACTGATGATGAATTAATCTCCTAATCTTAATCCACATCCTGATTTTATGAACCAAGTGTCAAGAAAACTTGTTCGAAGATCTCTTGTCCGAAAGATTGATCCCCTAAAGAATCAATTTCAATATTAAAATATTAAAACTTGAATTGTTTAATCTAAATCTCCTATGACTCACTAGGGCCCACTCCAAGTGCCTCCAATTTTATTTTTTTTTATTTCCTCAATAAGTAAAGGGAAAAAAATTTAAATAAAAGAAAGAGTGAGAAGAGAGGCTTTCTTTCTCTCTCTTCTTCTTCTTTAAATAGGGCAATCGAGCCCTTGTTTCCTTTCCTCTCCACACCTGACCATGGCTGTAGAACCAGGCCGATGACCAATGACAGTGCATAATGTCGACCAAGAGATGACCTCAGCGATAGCCACAGCCACTAACGGTTGGCAAAGAAGAAAAGAAAATTGGAGAGCAAAAAGATCCTAATCCACCATGAATCCAATAGCTTATCGAACCAAATCTGATGACGGCGTTACTAGAAAAGAAAGAGGGAAGGGAGAAGGCCTAACCCTGATCCGGTGGCACCCACGGTGAGAGATCCAATGATTCTCTTTGATGGAAACTCAAGAAGAAAAGCTTAATGGAAGACCATAAAATCGATGGTGATTACTTCAAGGATTTGAGATAAGGGACAAGGAGGGAGAGGGGTCTCTTATTTATTGGTGAAAATCCCTTTGTTTGGAGGAGAAATCAAACTCCTCCCTGATGGAGTCGGAGAAGAAGAAGACCCCCTTTGGAAGTCTTTCATTGTTTGCCTCACGTGCACTGCATGTGAGTTTTTTTTTTTTGCTAGCCAAAATTTTGGATTATTACATTCTCCCTCTTTTAAAATAATTTCATCCTCAAAATTAATGTATCTGAAGCTTTGATGAGCTAATGGTATTTGACTCTTATTTCTACTTCGAGCTCCTAAGTAGTCTTTCTTTCACTATGGTTGCTGCACTGTACTTTTATATAAAGTATGGTTTGATGGCGTAATACTTGATCCTTCCTATCAACAATTTGTGTCGCATACTCCTCATAAGTCAGATCCTCATGAAGATGTAATGGCTCATATTCCACCACGTGACTCGGATTTAGAATATATTTCCTCAACATTGGTACATGGAATACATTATGTATGCCTGATGGAGCTGGTGGTAAGCTAACCAATAGGCAACGTCTCTAGTTTTATCTAAAATTTCAAATAGACCCACATATCTAGGGCTTAGTTTGCCACAAACTTTGAATCTCATCGCACCCTTTGTAGGAGATATCCTTAAGAAAATATATTCACCTACTTGGAATTCTAGCTCTCTTCTTTGATTATCAGCATAACTCTTCTAGCTGCTCTGATAAATCCTTTATCAAGCAACTTTTATAGTTAGTCTCTGAGCTCTTTCAATTCAACTGAGACCATCCCATATGGAGCTTTAAAGATAGGACCGGTGCTAGGTATTAGTTCAATAGAAAATTCAATCTCCCTAAGGTAATTCTGGCAAGTTATCTAGAAAGACATTAGAAAAATTCTTCACAATAGGAATGCTTTCTAACTTGAGCTCCTTTTGTTGAGTATCTACCATAGTAATCAAAAATCCTTTACAACCCTTTCTAAGAAATCACTTTGTAAGAAAAGCTAAGATCACCTTCTGATGAGACGATAATTTGTTGCCTAGAAAACTAAACTCTAATTGGCCATGGATCTAAAACTTCACTGATTTCTTAAAGCAGTCTATGGTGGCATGATATGCTACTAACCAATCCATCCCAAGGATCAAATTAAAATATTTCAGCTCTAGAATTAATAAGTCTACTTTCATCTCTCTATCCTTAATACCCAAAATGCAATTCTTTGTAGATTGAATTAATTAATATGACCTCTCCACTCAGTGTAGAAATATAAGGATCAGTCTATAATAGCATAGGTGATATCACATTATGCTTTCTAATAAAACTAGCTGATATAAAAGAGTAGGTAGCATCAAAATCAAATAGAACATAAACATTACTAGATGATATTTTAAATCATACTTATCACCACAGAATTAGAAGCATTGGCATCTTGCTGTGTGAGTGCATACACACTACAAGAAATTTGATCTTTCACGATAAAATTTTTTCATCGCTAAAATAAAATTTTCATTGTTAAAATTATTAGCAACAAAAATTTTTATTATTAAAAGTTTGTAGAAAAAATATCGTAGCACAATATCTTAGCGACGAAAAAATTTTATTTCATTGTCAAAAGTAGTCAACCGCATGACGAAAAAGTTCATAGCATTAGCGACAAAATATTTTTATCGCAAAAGCTTAAACTTTCATCGCTAAAATTATGATAAAAATTATTTTCATCATAAAAAATAAATAATATTCATTAAAATTTTTATTATTATTTTTTTTAATTTTAGCAATGAAAAATAGCATTTCATCATAAAATTTAGGGATGAAAAAAATTTTCATCACTAAATTAGCAATGAAAAAAAAATTCATCGCTAATTTAGCAATGAAATATGAAATTTCATCACTAAATTTGTGATGAAAAAAATTTCATCATAATTTTATCGATGAAAAAAAATTTCATCCCAAATTTAGCAATGAAATATAAAATTTTATCACTAAAAGAAAAATAAATAAAAATATAAAATTTATGATAAAAAATTTATTTTTAGCGATGAAAATTTATTTCATCATAATTTTGGTGACAAAATAATATATTTCATCACAATTTGTAGTGAAAATTTTTATTTTAGAGTGAAAAAAAAATTTAATTATTTTTTATGATGAAATTAATATTTCATCACTAAATTAAGTTACAAATAATATAAAATATTTTTTACTATTTTTACTATGAAAGCATCTATTTAAATACAAATTTCCATCAGATCAAGCATATTTTACATAAAAATATATTAATACAATAAAAGTATTCAAATTCTAAATAATAATAAGTTTCATAGCTATTATTATCAGATATAAAAGTATGAGTTCATACATCATTTAAAATTAAAAAAAACTACATACTATACATCATCACAGTCATTGGTCTCATTTCCTCCTCCAAGCGTCAATCCCTGGCCCGATGTGTATCGCAATAGCTATGCAGAGGCAACATCATGCAGTCATAGAGGTGCTAACTCGGAGGCATTGATACTGAGCCATTCCATCATCACATCCACTATCCTCTCGAGCATTTGATTGTGATTCATCCAATAAGTAATTTAATCCTGCATCATACTCATCGTTGTCCTGACTGTCTCTGGCATTGAGGCATCATCAGACCGGCCAGATGATGAATTGTAGGATATTTTTGAGCGTATGCTATGCCCAGACCCTAGCTGCCACCTGAGGATGGCATCCAGGATCGTATCATCTATCATCGAATAAATGGATTGTGATCCATCATCGCTGTTAGATCCAATCTCCCTCGTCACCTGCTCTCTTAATTGTAACATTTTTTTTCTTCATAATAGACTAAATAACATCATAAATTTATTTTAAAGGCTTTAAAAGCATTCAAAATATAGTACTATACTTACATGATGTTGCCTCGCCTCCTCGGTCATAAACTTGCCACTCTTGTTTTGATAGAATTTACCATAAGCATCGACCCCAGATAGTCCCTATTCAAACAAAAGAAAATAAGAAAAAGGATATCAAAATTATTTAAATATTAAATAAGAACTTACAGCATGCAATTACAAATATAGTTACATACCATCCTCTTCATTCTTTGTGCAAAAAAGGCACTCCTTTGCATGTAAATAGAATCAATCTTACTCTTATTCACCTTGTTTGCCTCTGATCGTCGCTAAAAAATACATACAGTTATAACCAATAAAAGATATAATAATATCAAAATAACTTAAAACATCAAATATATCTTAAATATCTTACTCTCAAAATGCTCGCATAACCACTGCTAATCGTCACTAGACCCAACCCAATTTTTATAAGGCTAGATCACAGAGTCAATCCCCTTTGCCTATAGCTGATTGCAGTATCTATGAAGCCTACATCGTCGATCTCTATATCTATTTGTAGTCATTTTGAGAATAAATACCATCACTTATTCTTCGGTGCAATCTTTGAAGTTAATATTATCCTGCACATATGAATATTCATCATAACAAGAAGCAAAGACATAGAATTATTCATGTAATAAAAAATTATCTATGTAACAAAAAATTATCCATGTAACATCTTTGAAGTCTAATAAAGAGACTAGAGAAAAGATAATATAGACGATATAATGATGTGCAAGACATAGAATTATCCATTATTTATAAGGACATTCTTATTATCCTGCACATTCGAAGTTAATTCTTATCTTGATGTGAGAGACAAGAACATCGCGGTATCGAGGGGCGACATGCTTGAAACTTTCAATGGCCCATAGAAAATGATTCCACATATATAGACTGATCTCGTTGGCAAGTATACTAACTTTTGTGCCAACCGAATAATCCTAAAATATCTGTACTTTCAGCTTTTCATTATGCGTATGCACGTATTTCTCCAAAATGAGGCCCCTACTAGGACCACGCATCGTGCGTCGCTGCTGTGTTCCTGCATATGAAAATTCGTAAAATGAACATATATCATCTACCAATGAATGTATATAACAAAAAAATATACATAGTTTATAAATTTGATAGAGATGTACTTACAGGGAGATGATGCTGCGGTGCCATGACCTCCGATTGGGTAGGCTCTAGCTGAGCACTAGCTTGCTCTGTGGACTCGAACAGTTGAGTCTCATCTAAGTCTTTTGATTTGTCATGCAAAATGCTAAAGTGAGAATGTGGATCATCAAGTGGAGCCTGCTGTCTATCCCGCAAATGTCCACGTCCAGGACCAGCCATGATGCAGTAATGATTAAAATAATTTAAATCAGCATGTAATCAAAAAAACTAAAATACTACATGATATAATAAAAAAATAAATTGAATTACTTATTCATATTAATTATTATTCTCAATATTTGAACTCGTGTCCATATAGTCATCCTCAACAGGACTCGTAGAAGGCATCGATCCTGAAGTGCTATCATCATCATCGTTGATGAAGTCATCATCCACATGTGATTATGACCTCAAATTATTGTTGGATCATACCTGTGCCTGTGCCCGTGCCCATGTCCATATTGACATTCCAACAATAGGAACATCCTCAGATTCACAGTCGTCTCGTTGCAATTGTCACATCTCTACCATGTTCATATAAATGATTCTAATTGTCTGATAAGGTACACCAAAATAAATTTCTACATCAACGACATAGACAACGAGCTTTCTCATCTTCTCTAGTGTGATTGGATGCCACGTTCATGAAAGATGTCATATCCGCAATATACTCGGTACAGAACTTATCACACAATGACATCCAACTACGATCCATGCCTATATGTTTATGATGCAAACTGTACAGTCAATCTTATGTAATAATAGTTGACTAATGCCTTATATCCCCTACCTATAGGGTAGTGGTTCTATCCCATTCAGAAATGCAAGAATTTAACATTGCCATACATATCTTCTATACCAAAAAAATTTCGACAGCATTTCGGTGCAGTTCTCTAGATACACAAACACTAAACTTATGCTATATATCCAGAGAATATGATCAAAAATACCGACGAAACTCTCTGATGTAGAAGCACATGGTATGCAATATAAAATTCACTCACATGCCCAAACTGTCCACAAAGATAATTTGAGGATAGTGTGTACAATACCAATATTTTTTTCATTAAAGGACAAATATTGATTCATGCACGCTATCCTCGAACAAAAATTCTAAGATTTATATATTTGTTATGCTATGATTAATATATTATTATTATAACTATTTTTATTTTTAAACTATTTTCAGATCTTAAACTATGCTTCATATAAAGAGTAGACCAACAAATAATCATGCCTAACAACTCAAATCAATTACAAAAAGAAGAACAAAATTTAAAATACTACAAACTACCAAAATTATTATTTTAGATTTTTGTAGCCAGACAATCACAAAAATTAAAAAAAATTATGCCCTGCTGATCTTCCAACACCCCCGTAAATCCCATAGGGAAAGAGAGAGCGAGAGAGATGGGTACCAAGATGGATGCGGACGGCGGTGGCTGTGCAGCGATGGCCATGGCAGTGTGGTGACAGCTACGATGGTGTGGCGACAGCGACGACGGTGACCTACAGGTGGATCGTGAGAGAGAGAGAGTCATAGAGAGAGAGGAGCCATACCTGAGAGATCTTGAGAGAGAGGGAGAGATTGCGGGCCGATGGACTTCAAAGAGGGATGGTGGCGGAGGTGGAGATGGAGTGATGATGATGGTGGCAGAGGTGGAGCGACGATGATGGTGGTGGCCCTAGGGGAAGCAACAACCGTAAGAGAGGGAGAGGGAGAGAGAGAGAGAGAAAATGAGGGAGGGAGAAAAGAAACCAGAGAGGATGACGATGGTGGTGGCAGAGGAAGGATGACGAGGGCTGCCTTGATTCGTCAGTGCGGTGGTATGGAGGAAGTACGACGATCGGGGAGGGCTTCAATCGATTGATCGATGGTGCGGAAGGATGACGTCGATCGACGATTGGGGAGGACTTCAATCAATCGATCGATGGAGCACTCGACGGCATGAGAGAGCGAGAGAGAAAGATGAACAGAGAGAAGGGCGTCAGTGCGTGAAGGGTTTTGGGGCAAAATTTTGCCCTAAAAACCTCTTTTTTTCAAAGAAAAATATTTTAGTGATGAAATATTTTTGTCACCAAAAAAAAAAAATTTTATCACAAAAGAGTATTTTTTACAACAAAAATTTTATTCATCATAAATAATTAATTTTTGATGATAAAAAATTTATTTCATTGTAAAAAAATAAAAACTCTAGCAATGAAAAAATTTCATCGTTAAAAATCTACTTCTAGTAATGAAAATTAACATTTCGTCACAAAAGATTCAACTTTTTATGACAAAATTTTTTTTCATCATAAATACTTAATTTTTGGCAATGAAATTTTTTTTCATTGCAAAAATATACTTATTTACGATGAAAAATTTTTTCATCATTAAAATTTCATCACAAAAATCAGATTTCTTGTAGTGACACCCGCCCTTGGGTTCTAGATTATTGTTATCCTTCTCCCTGCTATTGTACATCTTGAGGTGCTCAATTCATAGTGGCTCCTTACAAAGTTTGAGGTGCCTGATGGTTTTGTGATCTTTTTTCACTATGACATACTATGGCTTTGTGACCCTCTCGACCATAGTTGTAACACTTCCCTCCTGGCCACGTGCAATCTTGCTGATAGTGAGGCCCTCCACATCTATTGCATTTAAAGTCTTCTAGCCATGCTTTATTTTCAATAGTAGCTTGGTTCAATCTTGGAGCCTTTAACTTGAAAGGTGTATTATTTTGATTCTGAGAGTCATTAGATCTGATCCTTTTCTTCAAACTTCTCTCTTTTGCAACTTGTGCATCATTTAGTCTTTTTTCAATTATCAAAGACTTATTAATGACTTCCTTATAGGTGGGCAGCTCAAATGCAGTTACCAATTATTGAATCCTTTCTTTAAGTCTATTTTCAAATTTTTTGGCTCGAACATCCTCCTCAGCTATCAGTGTTGGAGCATATCTAGATAGTTCTTCACATTTTGCTGCATATTGGGCAACCGTTATACTACCTTATTCCAATTGATCAAATTCTCGAAATTTTTGGAATCAAATGCTCTGAGAAAAAAATATCTCTCATAAAAGATCCTTTTGAATCCTTTCTAGATGAAAGGTGCATCATTCGGCCCTAATTTTTCGATTTCCATCTCCCACCAATCAGCTGCCTCATCTTGTAACGTAAAAGTGGCAAAAGTAACTTTTTCCTCTACAGGATATCACAGGACATGGAACACCCTCTTTATTGCCTTTAACCAACTTTTAGCTTTCATGGGATCAGAAGTCTCTATGAATGTCAGTGGTGTATATTTCTTAAAGTCTATTAAGTTGATTTGATGCTTTTGCTGATTTTCGACTCCCTATGAATTTTAAAGCTGTCGCTCTTGCATTCATTGTTCCAAAATCTGTTGTTGTTGTGTTTGCTGTGCCTCTAATATCTGCATTAACTAAGAGACAGAAACATATTCTTTGAGCTGAATTTTGGGTGCACTCGGAGTCTTTATCCCTAGAGTATTTTCAATTGGCTCCTCAAGATGCTCTTGTTGACGTATATCGCTAACTGGCAAGGGTGGGTTATCTTCCTACTGCTTAGAGGGCTCCCAAGCACTAGAGCCATCAGCCAATCGAATAGGTCTCCTATTACCCCCATGTTCATTCTCTCGTACCATATGATCTTGCACTAATGGTTATTAGTATTCACAAATCATCTTAATCTCAATGACTTATACGTATCACGAATATACCTTATGGTACTTTACCCATGCTTAGAAATTTACTCACATTCACTCTCTTTAAACTCATGCCCTAGGGTCCTAAAACCTAGGCTCTGATATCACTCTATCATGCCTGAACCCAACACTTGGCTCAGTCATATAACACGGCCGCATGAACTCTAGAGTAATACCTTAAAGATCATGTAAGGCTTTAAATCGAATTAAAATTTAATATTCTCATTATTAATAAATATAAATCAAAAATCCAAATTAAATAATTTCATGAGGGTAAATAATCAATAATTCAAGTACAACTATTTCAAATATTTCATGGTATCAAAAATTCAACTAACTAATAAACTAGCAAACCCAGCTCATGAACTTCACACCCAACCCGATCAGCTATGCATTCTGAAACTCTGAAAGTAAAGAAAATCGAAGGAAAGTGAGCTTTATAGCCCAATAAAAATCCCATATACTCACATTGATATAATAATAATATAATTAAAAAATAATTTATGAACAATATCAGAAGAAAATATAAGTCATAAAATCTCATGTCAAGTATCCAGTATAACTTAGTATCACTATATATATAAAATCATACATCATATACCATTGAATAATTTATCTTGTTCCAAAGTGATATACCATACATGCATAATTAAGTAAAACTCATTTTACTTAATTATGATTTTATGTCTTCTCATCCATATCTCATTAATATGATCTGAATTGATCAACAAATATCTTTAGGATTATGGACTAATCACGGTCACAATCCCATCCATGACTGGCAAACCATAATATCTACGATCTTGTCCATGGTGGCAAACCAGAATATCCACGACTCCGTCCGTAGTGGCAAACCATACTAACCGCACTTCCACCCATGGAGGTAAACTATACTAGCCGTGATTTTGTCCGTGGTGGCAAACTAGAATATCCATGATTCTGTCTATGGTAGTAAACTCAAGTACTATGTTCCTGCCCGTAGCGGGGTTATTCTCAATTTAATATGGCTAGTTCAGATATCTCTTTCTTGATCATCAATTTATTAAGTCTTAATTATGCCAAAAAGATACTGTATTATATTATGTTCTTTTCAAAATTCTTAATAATTGATGTCACAATCCAAACTATCCAAAAAATCATCATTATTCGATATAAGTATATGATACAGAATATATAGATAATCATACCAACAAACATAAAATAAGTATTAGCCATGAGAAACCCAATCATGCAGTACAAAAATAAATAAATAAATACACACACACACACCCACACTAGTGTTTATGTCCAAAAGTCCTTACCTCTATTGACGATGAATTAATCTCCTAATCTCAATCTACACCTTGATTTTACGAATCAGGTGTCAAGAAAACTTATTCGAAGATCTCTTGTTCAGAAGATTGATCTCCTAAAGAATCAATTTCAATATTAAAATATAAATTATTTAATTTAATTCCCCTATGACTTGTTAGGGCCCACTCCAAGTGCCCCTAATTTTATTTTTTTTATTTCGTCAACCTAATTAAAGGGAAAAAAATTTAAATAAAAGAAAGAGTAGTGAGAAGAGAGGGTTTCTCTCTCTCTCTTCTTCTTCTTTTTCTTCTTCTTTAAACAAGGCAACCGAGCCCTTGTTTCCTTCCCTCTCCACACCCAGTCATGGCCGTGGAACTAGGTCGATGGCCAACGATAGTACATAACACCGATCAAGAGATGACCCCGACGGTGGCTATAGCCACCGGCGGTCGGTAAAGAAGAAAAAAAAATTGGAGAGCAAAGAGGACCCTAATCCACCATGAATCTAACAACTTACTAGACCAAATCTGACGACGACAACACTAGAAAAGAAAGAGAGAAGAGAGAAGGCCTTACCTCAATCTGGCGACACCCACAGTGAGAGATCCGGTGATTCTCTCTAATGGAAACTTAAGAAGAAAAGCTCAATGGAAGACCTTAAAATCGGTGATGATTACTTCAAGGATTTGAGATGAGGAATGAGGAGGGAGAGGGGTCTCTTATTTATAGGTGAAAATCCCTTTGTTTGGAGGAGAAATCAAACTCCTTCTCCCCAATGGAGTCGGAGAAGAGGAAGACTGCCAAAGGGAGTCTTCCATTCTTTGCCTCATGTGCAGTGCACATGAGTTTTTTTTTTTGCTGGCCAAAATTTCGAGTTGTTACACTATACATCTGTCTGGCCTGCATGGGCTCCTCCATTTGAGCTCTACTGCTGTGGGCTTTGCTACTGTGGGTCAAATTCGAGATGTCAAAATCTCAACAATCTCCATCTCGACTCAACATTCGACGTCTACCTAACTTTAAGAGCTTCTTGGATGATCTCACCCTCATACCCTGAGGCATATGCCTGCCCGCTCATGGATGGACAAACATGGGAGTCGAGCCAGGCCACTCGATCCCATCTTCATCAAATACTGTGTTCTGTCTGAACTGAGATCTGTTTGAAGTAGCTTCCTACGGCAATAGGAACTCATCCTATGACGTCGCTTGTCATCTTTTCGAGTCTCCTGTCTTGTGTCCAATCCACCTGCATCTGGAGCTCCACCTTGCTTTGAGCTTCTACTGGCTCCTGAAGCTCTACCTCGCACTGAGCTTTATGCCAAGAGATAACATCCTCCATATCTCTTCCACTTCATCACAACCCTACTGTCATGCAGAATCTTCAGGATCTCATTTTCAACTCTCCATCTGTAGCTGCTTGAATTCTATCTGCTCAATGAAATAAGATTTCTCCTGAAACTGGATATATATCAGATCTCATCCAATTTCTTTACTGCTTCATCATGTGTCTGCAAACTGACTATCCCGATATTCTTGATCGCACAGCTCGATCCATCCGATAGATAAACAGTACCTTCATTGCTCTCTAGAGAGTCAAATAGCTCCTCCCTACAACACACATGATGCGAACATGCCGAATCTAAAATCCACTAGAGGGAAAAAGTAAATACCTCATCATCACCAGAAAAACATCATCACTTTCTTTTGTATCACTACCTTGGACCGCTGCTGCAATAGCCATTATCCAATTTTTGAGCTGTAGGCAATCTCTGATTCGATGTCCCAACTCATCACACCAGTATCATCTGATCTAGCATATCCCAGTTCAACCCGACCCATCTGCAAACCCTCCATTATATCTCCTTGTAGCAAGCATTGGCTCTAGATGATCATGTATTGACTAAAAAAAAATGATAATTTACATGATGTGTAAAATATGTTTTAATTTATATGCATATAAATTTATCTTTTTTTAATTAAATTAAGCTCCTAATAGACTTGATCATCATATTTTATCAAGAGGTTTCCTTTTTGAAGTAATGAAAATGAGTTTTTTCTATTTCTTCTTTTCTTTTTGTTAAATGCTTTTGCTTGAACCAAGGTGTTCAACTAGAAACTTAAAAAAAAAAAAAAGGGGAAAAAGATGCAAACTGGTTGTAGATGAAGCATTTGATCTCAGGCTATGAGATCTTGTAACAAAAAAATGATTTCATTTACCACAATGACTTTTTCTTTTTTCTTTTATTGTCTTGTCAGAGGTGCGCATAAAGAACGAGGAAGATGATACATGAAAAAATTTCATCAAAAAAAAAAAAAGATGATGCATGAAAAAGATTTTGGTGTCTGCAGGGGCATTAGCAAGTTGGTTCCAAGCTGGGCTTGCTTGGGCCTCGACCACCACCAATGGCTATATGTTGTCGTTGTCAACATATGTTGCCGTGGACAAAGAATTTCTCTTGTTGTCAAAGTGCAGGACACGTATAGCATTAGCTCATCAGCATTGCGTTTGGTGAGGAAGCCCATCAGCTCTTTTCTTTAACATATTGTAGTTTTCATTATTTGTTCCAAGTTCCCGTTTTTTTTTTGAATGAATTGTGTATTTCAAGTCCTAACTAATTGGAGTTAAGCAACCGAAGAATATTGCAAGAATGGCAGATGCCAAAATAAAAGATGAAGCATTGATTGTGTATTACACAATATTTCAGTAGTCACACACCCTCCAGATAAAAGATTTTTCCCTTTTCTTTCTCTCTCTATTGTTTTCCCTTCTAATTAAACAGGTTATTAGTTTGAAACTTCAAGATGTTTCTCCAAAGTAACCTAAGCAAATTTCTATATCGTGGGGGTGTTTTAGATTTTGAAATGCCAACCAACTAGTGCCACTAAACATCCAATAATGATCAATGTCCAGTTCACAGGGGATGTGGTAGTCAAAAATTGGTGCCAAACATATTTCTATCAAACAAGTGGTGCTACCAAACACGCAATAAGAGATCTCCCGCTTCATAGACGTTATATTTTGTAGGGTGAAAATGGGCCTCCCTGTGGACCAAGATTCACATCTCTTGGGCTGGACACCACGCTGTTCGCATCCCCAATTCTTTGGATACCCAAAGTTATGAAAAGGCCCATTAATGCTGAGAAATCTATGTTTTTCTAGATCTTTCATTCAAAGTTTCATCTAAATTTTATCCAAATCCAAATCTATGTTTTTCTAGATCTTTCATTCATTCAAAGATCCATCTAAATTTTATCCAAATCCAAGATGTCGGGAGGGCGTTATTTAATATTATCCATGAAAACAAGTGACCAGGTGATAGAGAATCATCGTGACATGTATGAAGTTCCTAAAACTTTCTATGGAAATCATAGTCGTTTTGAGAAACTTTAAGAATGATCACTTTGATTATTTGCTATAATTTTCTAATATATAAAATATTAATTAAGTTTATGCTTGAAGATTGGTAGGAAGTTGTAAGAAACTAGTAGAAATCATTACAAATGGAAATAGAAATATATTATGAAATAATTGTTTTACTGGTCTCGCAATCAAGCCAGTGCTGCATCTCCATGAAAAGAATTTTGAACCCCAAAAGGGAGCTGTGATGCCTTCATCATCATCATCGTCTAAATTCACTTATAAGCCGGCCGACTATGCTTTGAGAGATGCATCACTTTTTTCCTTTCAAGTTGGATCTTCCTCTCCTTCAGGAGATCTTCATTGCATCTTATTTTATCAGTTATTTAAGAGAGGTTTATGATATTGCAATTCATAAAACTTATTTTGGATGCTAATCTATCTTGGTAGTCACATTTTTTTTCAAAACAACATTAAACTTCCATCTTTTCCATTTAAGGAATGATCTAGCAAATTATAATCTCTATGAAGAATATCATTCAACTGAAAACACTCTTAGAGCATATCCTCTTATTCTATGAAGGCCTGTGAGTTGTTGGTAATGGTCCATTAGTTCATATTTTTCAGTTTTGATAGGTTAACATTTTCTTGTAAGCAAGAGGGGCTCATTTTAAAACAATGTTAAAGCATGCCTTTTAAACAAACCAAGAAGATTACAACATATTGATGAAATCTTATCCTGTGGTTCCCCATTGGTGGACCACTTACCTTGCTACCACCACATTGGACAAGCCATAAGTTGAAGGCCACACAAGCATAAAAGTGTTGATATGCTTTCTTAGTCCCATTCTCAAAAAATGGAATCAATACCTGGCAATATTTAAACCATGGGAGAGTAGGGATCTTGATCCGAACCGATCTTGTTTCCTTTTAACATTGGATCTACAATAGAGATGGCAAAATCAATTCGACCCGATGGGTATGCATCCTACCCAAATCCGGTCAAACCCAAAAAATAGGGTTTGACCAGGATTGGGTTCGAATTTGGGTAAAATCCGAAAACTGCAGCACGGATATGGGTAGGGTATAGATAGTGCTGTTTTCTATCCAAATTCGAACTCGAATCCTACCCGAACCTACGGATATGGGTAATATCCGAATCCATACCCGAATATATATGTTTATAATTCTATTTTGGTAATTCTATTTTGATTGATAATATGTATAAAATTATTTTGGTTATTTATATGTTGTATGTTGAATTGTAATTCTATTTCTATGTTTGATTTCTCTAAATCTGGACTTATAAATTATGTTCTATGTTGAATTGATAATTTTTTTTTGCTTGATAATATGCATAAAATTATTTTGACTATTTATTTTTTTTGGATATGGGATAGGCATGGGGTGGGTACGGGAAAATGGGTTATCCATGGGTATCTCCGAACTCGTTGGGTATGGGGATGGAAGTTTTTTTTTCTTACCCGATCGGGTATCGGATAGGATTTGAGTATAGGGTATTAAGTTCGAGTTTGGAGATGAATAGTACAATACCCCATCCAAACCCTACCCATTGCCTTCCCTAATCTGCAACCATAATTTTTCCCCTACTTGATGATGATCAGCTTGGGGCAACATATAACATTTGCAAACTCAAATGCATAACATATCGTCATGATTCGAGTGAGATATCTCTTGTAAGCATCTTCCTAACTTGCCCTATCACGTAATTTTTTTCATCATCAACCAATTAAGGATGTATCTGGTTTGCTCCATATAGGAATTGTAATAAATTAGAATACAAATTGGAATGGACATATCCCCCGATGTGTTTGAGTCCTAACTAGAATTAGAATCGAAATCAAAATATGATTTTAATACAATAGAAGAATAAGAATTGAGTTTTGAAAGATTAGGACATTTGTATTTTTCAAAATGGCAACGGGACTCTCCAACTAAATTGGAATGCGAGTTATTTATTTTTATTTTTCATTCCGTGGTCCAGCTCCTCTCAACCAAACATATCTTAAGTAGATTGCATGCAGAATTGAGATTACCAACTCATATGGAGTTATTTTACCTCAGGCACATGGGTGTAGGTGTGAGGGAATTTGGCCCCCATTATAACCAGCCCGGGACACATCACTTTTTTAATTATATACCAACCATCACCTTATCCACAAAGCTTATTTGTAGAGCATACATAACAATTAAGCTTTAAGCCACTAACCCCAGCATTATGACCACATGAACGCCTATATATCATAGGAGCCTCTTTCAGATATACTTTAATGGTCTTATCACCACCATATGGACAATTAACTCGATAAGATCTATAAATGGCACTTTTTAGACGTATTTAAAGCTAATAAAAGCTTGGTCGAGAAGTACTAGAAGGACTTCTATTGGATGCTCCAAGTCTAAGCAACTTTATCCCCAGATGAACAACTAGCTAGCCATGATACCAACCAAGATTCACATCCTTAATTTAAACATAAGGCACATAAGGCATATGTTCTTAGGCAACGCATATTTAGTGCAGAGTAGTAAATAAAGCAAAGAACCTATCATATGCAAAACTTTATTATCCTATGAGCAAATAGCCCTGACCCTGTCCTCAATCCAAGTCTTTAGCCACAAGCTACACACGTAAATTAAGCTAGAGCTCGTACACAGGTACTATTAGCGAAAATGTAGCTTATTAACTTTCATTGGAGGATCCGGAGAGGAAAAGGAAAGGGAGTTTCCAAGGTGGATATCAAGTATCCTAGCCCTTTCTTTGCTGAGACACTGCAAGGCAGTCCATCAACAATATCTCGACTAATTTTCAACCAGAGTATACTTCCAAGTATCCTTCCAGTTTTACTATAGTACATATATAACGAATTATTATTTCAAAATTTAGTCCCAATTTAAATAATTTTATTTGTTTAAACTTCATTAATTTAGAGTGAGAACAAAAAGAAATCTTGACTCTTAATAAAAAGAAAGAAAAACAATTAAAGAAATCTTGACTCTTAATAAAAAGAAAGAAAAACAATTAAATTCTCATCATCTATTTTTATGGAGACACTAGATTTTGACACCGTAATCTCTTTTTAAAATCTATATAAATATGTCTAATTGTTATTAAAAAAAACAAAAAGCTAGAGCTAGAGTCAAACTTGGGGTTAGAGTCGCACTCCTGGAGGCCGAAGCAGACACGTATGGAGAATGTCCGAAGAAATCTATTCACTAATGGCGCTGGTCCTCTGATGATTAGGAAAGCAAGTTGGTGGAAATGAAGCTAACTTGGCTTTTATTCTACTTGATTAAGACTTGCCGGAACGCCATAACCTCTCACCACGACCACAGGAATAAAGATTATGTTTCCCACATGCAAACCAAAATCATTTCGATGGAAGCTTGTGATGATTCCCCTTCTTTTCCCTCATGCTGTTTGGGCCCCAAAGATCACCAAAAGACTATTCCCCCGTGGTACAAGGACCACCTGGTCGCACGTGCGACGAAGAGGACTGGGTGGCACGGTTGATCAACAGCTGAGCAACACTCATAACAATAACAAGGGCAACAACAAAAGCACTAGTAATAAGGGTTGTTTAGTTATGATGGTCCTCAAGCACTGCCTAGTAAAGCATTTAAGCTTTCCTCTTTGGGATGTTTGAAGCTTTATTCTCGCTGCTAGTGGCGAGAGGAGAGTGCAAATTGTTGGTGGTCCTCTCCACTTTTGAGGAAAAGAGGTCCCTTGTTTATTTTTATTAAAGAAGGGCAAAAGAGCACTATGAGAATCCCAATTCACAATAATCCCACTAGAAAGCAAACAACCCTTTTGAGTTTGTTATCTCAAGATTTTAAAGCAAAGCACGCTTGTGTGAAGCATCTACCTATATATTTTGTAGCAAGTAGCTTTAAGTAGAGCCTTCACTTGCATAGTCTTGACCTGCTGAAGTCTTGCAAACCATCATAGTCACCACAAAGAGCCACTCCCATTGATGTGGAATCATCTATGTGGTCCTCTGAGCTAGTGGGTTCATGTCCAACAAGAGAAATGTTTTGGAGCCTTAAACTAAGGGCCGATATTGAGTCTTACCCTTGAAGTTAAGCCTAAAGGCCTAGGCACATGGTTGTTGTGTTCATGTGGTCCCTTGGTGATCTATTTCAGATCGTGACACGATGCTAGGGAAAAGGATCACGAGATGCGATAACATGTAACGTAAAGATACAATATTTAGATTTGAATATGTGATAAACAATACAGGCTTGGTTACCAATAATGGCAATCTCACACAATCTAATGGATGCTAAAGTTTTTGATCATCATCTATAGACCTTGAACTAAGGTTTAAATAAGCATGATCTTTTGTAATCTTAATTCATAGAAAATGGATGCACGATGAATTCAAATAGCTAGGATCTTCTACCATCACAAGCCACACCACAGAGTACTGCATGGCCCTTGATGGCTTCTATGAGAAGTTGGATGGCCATCAAGCAATACGTGTCAAGTATAATACAGTATGTACTCATGGATTGTCCTGTTTGATGGCTGTCCATTTTCTTATGATGGCCAATGAGATTGTATAGTATTCTATGATGCGGTCCATGCACTATAGATGATCTATACTTTAATAAATTTTGGAAGGCTTAGACTTCAATATTGGAGATTAATTTTTTCTCAAATTTTATCCATCCTTAGTAGAATAAACAAAAATCGTATCAGGCTAGCATCGAAGAAGAAAATATAGGCCAGAGTTTCTATTTTACCACATTTTTCTTATTGTTAATCTCAAAGCAACAGCCAAAATTTAGAAACTTCTACTAATAGAGTCAATGATCCTATGATGTAAAAGAAAAAAAAAAAAATCATACATGATATCCTCTTTTTTCCTCATCAAACCTCTCCATCCATCATCTTCCTTATTAATCTGTCTCTCCTATGCATAAGGTCTTCTTCTTTCTAAATCTCTTTCTCCTTGTCCAAATTCATCTTCTTTTTAAGATCATTAAACCTAAAAGTTCATGGAATCTAAAGAATGATATATGTCTAATTTCTTATGCTAGACAAAGCTAGAAAATTATGCACTGTGTACTGGTATTGATGAATATCATGTTTTGAAGCTTTATACTGATTTATGTAGAGGTATATTTTGGCTTGTTAGATAATAATGTGTTTCGTCATGTGGAATACTTAATCATATAATGTGCACAGATAAAAAGCATATTTTAAAAATTATATATTGATTTATTTGGAGGTTTGTGTTAAATCACTATTGGATATTTATCAAGAACCTTACATGTATTAGAAAGCTGACGAATATATATCACCTCACTTTGGAGCATGTATTAGTGAACATGATATTCTAAAAATTATATATTAATTTGTTTGAAGGTATATATTAGATTACTAGATAACTAATTTGTTAAATATATCATTTGACCATATATTGTATATTGATAAATGTCATATTTTGAAAACTATGTATCAATTTATGTAGAAATATATATTAGCTTACTAGATGACTAATATACTTGGTATATATTATCTGCCTATATAATATATATCAATAAAATATATATTCAAAAAATGAAGAGAAATAATGATGTCATATATAATTTTTTTATTTTTTAATTATGGGATCGATGATTTTGTTGATAGAAGAAGTTTTTTTATTTTCAATTTCTATTTTAAAATGACACTAGAAAAAAATAAGATAAAATAAAAAAAAAAAAAATCTCATATTCCCTTCTCTGATGGTCGCCCCATATGATTTTTGCTCCAGAGGAGTGGTGGTCAATGGTAAATGTGCAAAAACTTTCACATTAAAATCGAGAGAGAGCAAGGACCGGAGGAAACGTGAACTTTATGTGGTTCACAGTCCAATGTCATGGGGAGCAAATATGGAAAATTTTGGACATCTCCTCGCGACTAATCTGCTTAGGATGTGATGTTCGTGGATTGGGCGATTGCACTTTGCCACCATGTGACATCCACTGGCCTCTACGCATCATTCATTGCCAATCCCTCATTTTAAGAGATGAATGCAGAAAACGAAAATGAAGACCCTCATCTTCAATTAATGGTAACCCAGTCTCCTTGGAGTGGGCACCTCAAGTCCTGACCCCTAGCCGAAAGGAACAAGGGAGGGAGTAAGTTGATTTCGTACCCCTTGCATGAAGACGGTAGCAGTCATAAAAAAATGTGTCCAAGACGATAAAGCAACAAAAGAAGTACACTTTCCTCAAAAAAACAAAAGAAGTACGCTTGGTGCCATGCGCACATCCACATGTTCTCACACTTCTTGTCATTCATCTTCTCATGGCCAGCTTTTTTCGTGCCTTTGTTAAAACTCGAAGGAAAACTCGGTCGTGAGCTTTGAATGCTCCCCTCGTGCACTCATCAATGGGTCAATAGGGCCGGGCCCTCTCACTGCTCCCCGTAGGGTTTGAATTCCAAACTATCTATAAAGGAAGGAAGGAGGGAGAGACTGTCCGTGTGCAGACAAATGGGAAATGGAGTCGGAGGGCAATTGGACAAGGGAGGGCAGGGGTCGGCTGACACCACCTCGTGCCATCTCGAAGAACGGGAAGGCAGATAAAAAGATGAGCAAGCAGAGGCACCCCCGTCCAAGAGGAAATCTGTGCAACCATTTTGCACCCTTTTAAGCATCCTAGTACTATTTACTTTATGCAGAACGAATATTATGACCATAAAAATAAAAAAACCATTTTTTGTTATAGAAAAAAGTGATCATTTAAAATACTATACTTTTTACTTTATTAAATAGTTCTTTTTTTGGTAAAACTATTAAATGGTCCATTTGCTATCCACCTAACTCCCCCAGTTTAATCATCATCTTATTCACATCTCTTAATTTTGATAACTATTTTGGAGTCCTTTGCACATAAAGGCTTGACCTTCTCTCCTTATTTTTCGCTCTCAATCTTCTGTTATTTTATTAGTTCAGGGAAATAATGGTAATGTAGTCATCGTTTGTTTAAAAAAAATGATGGCTATCAAATTTATCTTTTAGAAAATAATATGGCATTACAAGTTACCTCCAGGGCGCTAGCCATAGGAAACTTAAAATAATAATTTACAAGCCATATGCTGTACAAGATTATACAGTATGCATGCAAAAGGGAGAGGTATCTAGATATATTATGAGTCACATAATCTCTCCTTAAAAAAATTGCACAAACTTGCTATTAAATCAAATTAGATCCATGTAGCAGTTAAGTAGTGATCTAGCGCGTAATGTATGATGGTACCCTTCAAAGTCTGTGCATACATATACTGACCAAAACGCATCACAAGGGTATACACTGTTAGAGATTAGAGACCAAACCATTATATCCATGCCATCTCTATTATCAACTTTGCTTGATTTTGAGACATCTTGTAAGGTTTCTGAAGCCCAAAATACGTTTTGATGTTTTTTTCTAACAATTTAACTTTTGGTGACCATAGATTTTGGTCAAATATTCAGATCTTTCGTTCTATGTAAACTGACTTGACATGCATTATTGATTTTTAAATAGCAAATTGACCCTTATATTATCAAACAACTTCACACTACGTGTGTCACGGGAGCGGGGAAGTTTAACCCCAACATATATCACTAATGTTTTCTCTATCAAATCATTCTTTGTGGCATTGATGTGTGACATGTAAGATTCATGAGAAATTTACATGCTATAATGATTCTCTAAACAAATCAAGCAACCACACTGCTTACTACGTGATATGGCATAAAATCAATATGTGAATGGACATCTCGCAAATAATTTTGAAAAGATTAAAATTTAAAAATTAAATTTTTAGCAAGATCCAAATTAAAAAAATATATCATAATAGATTTGAATCCCAATAAGATAGAAGGTCATGACAATCCTTGATTTCCACCTCCAAATTATGTTGGTCCATGCTTCCTCCTCCATATAAAGAGGGCCAAGAAACTCTAAACGAGAAGAATTCGTATGGTTGAGAATAGAAAGAAAAGGCTAGAAGCTCATAAGCTGCCCATCAGATTGGGATGTGAGTCCTCGAAGGCCATTCCTTCGAACGATGCAAGATGTCATATATCTAGAATGTACAACTCCGATCAAAATATGATCACTGTCTCTCTTCAGATCGACTAGTGCCCTCCAAGCCATCATAATTGGGCGGGATTTTGGCATCAATAGAATGATGCCATCTGGAGGAAATAAGAATACATCCCATCTTCTTTCTTAATCGAATTTGAACATTTTCGGCAATGATTTCATTGCCGATGCATCCTCGGGTACCTTGATGGCTGGCCTCATGGAAACACTTCAATCTCTGTTAGGCCTCCCAACTTGAAGGTGGCTTGATGTTGACATCATGGAAACACCTCCGGTTCCAACTAGCATTCTGACAATACTGGCTAAGAGCCGATGAAAGATCTAGCCAAGTCTAGGACCTAATGGGAGGAGGTATGCCCGATTTGATCAATCAAATATTAGCTATCCAAAAAATTTAACTAACAAAAGATCCGATAAGCCAAATGACCCATTTTTTCAAGCAATAGGAGCCAGATACTGGGATGAAGAGCTGAAGATCTAATGAGCCAGATGAACTATCTTTTCAAACAAGGGGAACTAATCACTGGTGGACGAAGATTCAAAGACCTTGAGAGCCAAATGACCCACCTTTATAGGCAAGGCAAATGAAGCATTAGGATGAGGAGTTGACCTCAATGTCAATAGGATGGCAATCACAATGAGGTACGAGTAAAACCAACAAGCCTGACCTCAGCAATCATGAGGAAAATATGTCGATGAATGGGGGGGCAAGTATCTTATAGCTGATGTCAGGTCATATCATCTCTTAAGCTGATATCAGAGGATAACAATCTTGTTGGTGCAAAAATCTGCTTGCGCCGGAGAAGCTGGAGTTGGAGAAGCCGCGGTCGCCGTCGGGACCTGCAAAGGAAGTCTAAACCGGAGGTGGGGTTGCTCCGGCAAGACCCTCCGACGCTCAAGTCAGTTCTCTGCCTCAACAAGAATGGAGTGCTCGAACGGAGAATTTAGCAGAGTTTTGAGATAAGAAATGAGCTTATAGAATAACGTATCTGGATCCCCCTTTTATAGACGGAGGAGGCAACGGATTGATGGTGACGCTTGTAACCGTCTGGCAGTGAGCTGCCCAGGGTCAGACGGAGTTTGCTGCGAAGAGTAGTGGAACGGACCCGTGGCTATCGCTGGGGCGTGCCACGTGGAGTCTGCCGCGTGGAGTGGGGCGGCGTTTGTCATCGTGACTTGCCAGTGGATGGGAGAATCGCGCGGTATCCATTGTAGGAGGTGGAGCAGGATCGCGGTCGTTTATCGTGGCCTGTCAGGTAGTAATGGGGCTGCGTGGGATCCGTCGTAGGGAGTGGGGCAGTGCTGCGATCGTTACTGCGGCCTGTCAGGGAGTGGTGGAGCTGCGATCGTTACTGCGGCCTGTCAGGGAGTGGTGGAGCTGCGCATAATCCGCCGCAGGAAGTGTAGCAGAATCGTGGCCGTGATTGTGGCCTGGGAGTGCAGATCTGTCGGCTGAAGTTCGGCAGTGGTCGGAGTCTGCTCCCACGTAGGGGTCCGGGCGGAGTCCTCCTTGCGGTTGGGGTGGCGGGTGGAGCCCGGCTCCCACGGAAGTCCGGGTGGAATCCCCTGCAATCAAAATTAGATGCCAAGTCCGGCTCCTGGTCTGGACAAGGCTTACCGACAGCTGATGTTGAGGACAGAGCCTGGCTCCCATAGGAGCCCGGGCGGAGTCCACTTGCGGTTGGAGTTGTCGGCGGAGTCCGGCTCCCATAGGAGTCCGGACGGAGTCTACTTGTAGCGATTGGAGTTGAGGACGAAGTCCGGCTCCCGTAGGAGTCCGGGTGGAGTCTCCCTGCAATTAAAGCCAGAGGAGAGGTCCGGCTCTCGTAGGAGTCCGGACGGAGCTTACCAGCAGTTGACGCTTAGGACGGAGCCCGGCTCCCGTAGGAGTCCGGGCGGAGTCCACTTGAGGTCGAAGTTGTCGGCGGAGTCCGACTCCCGTAGGAGTCCGGACGAAGTCTGTCTGCAGCCATTGGAGTCGAGGATGAAGCTCGGCTCCCGTAGGAGTCCGGGCGAAGTCTTCCTGCGATCAAGGTTAAAGGCGAAGTCCGGCTCCCGTCGGAGTCCGGACAAGGCTTACCAGTAGTTGATGCTGAGGATGGAGCCCGGCTCCCGGGCGGAGTCTGCTTGCTGCTGGAGTTATCGACGGAGTCCGGCTCCCATAGGAGTCCGGACGAAGTCTGTCTTGTAGTCGTTGGAGTCGTCGGCGGGGCCCGGCTCCCGTAGGAGTCCGGGCGGAGCTGTCTTGTAGCTGAAGTTGTTGGTCGTCGAGGATGAAGCCCGGCTCCCGTGGGAGTCCGGGCGGAGACCTTTTTTGAGGTTGGCCTTGTTGGCGGAGCCGTTGATTCTGTGGAGGACTTCGGCTGGGGGTATTTTATACCCAACACCAGTCCCCCTACTTTCGAGTTTGAATTTCAAACGAAGGAAGTACACAGAGAGAGATGGGCACAGCCGAAACCGTCCCTTCGAATCCTGTGCACTACCGCCTCCAGATATTTTGGCATTAAATGTGCGCGTGCCGGAGTCTTTTCGAATTGGAGCGGTACGAGGGGACGCTTCGAAATTCCCGTAGGTACACTGGTCTAGGTACGGTGCAATTATAATTCTGCCAACCGTCAGCCGCTTTTAGCCGCCTGCCCGAGGGAGTGGGACACGTGTCGGATGCGGACTGGCCTGGGGGGATTTGCGATCATTATGGCGCCGGATCTCAGGGTCTATTTAAACCCGTCCTCCCACCTTTGGGCGTCCTACTCTGCTCCTGAGTTCTCACCAGCGTCTGTCTCCTCTTCGAGAGCCCTGCTTCAGTGAGCATCTTCTCGAGCCGTAGGCATCTCCCGTTTTCATCCCTCAGGTCCCTCAGAGTGATATAGGTTAGTGCCAACCCTCTTCTCACTGCCTAGGGGCTTCTTTTCTGTCATTATTTTTTGCATCCTTCCGAGTTAGCCTGCGGTCTCCCGCTTCCCCTCCTGTCCGCTTTCTTAGGGTCCTTTAGAGTCCACCTTCGAGACTACCCCAAAATATCTTCCGGCTCTTCCGCTCCCTGTAGTTCCGGGAGTTCTTCCGCTTCAAACCCCCAGGTTCCCGTCTCTGCGGACGAACCTGCGCCTGCGGCAGGGTCCCGCCCGATTTTTGCATCGGGCGCCATTCCATGTTCCTTGACTTCGGAGGAACTCCTTCTGATAAGGGTTCAGTATGGAGTTCCTCCGGAGTACGACCTGGAGCTGCCAGGCCCCTCTGACCGGGCCAGCACTCCCCCTCCCGGCCGCTTCTGTCTGTACCAGGAAGCATTTCGCGTCGGACTTCGGCTTCCGCTTCCTTCTTTTGTTGCTGCCCTCTTCCGCTTCTTGGACATCTCTCTCACTTCTGTGGCCCCGAACTCCTTTAGGTTTTTGATAGGATTTCTCTCCCTCTGCCACGTAGTCGAGGTCCAGCCGTCTCTCTCTTTGTTTAGGCATTTTTATACCTTCAAGCGCCACCCTTCGGCGAAGGATTGGTGGTACTTCTCCCCCCAGTTCGGTAAGAAGGGGTTGCTGAAAGGCGCTCCTTCTTCAATCCACAATTGGAAGGAGAAATATCTCTTCGTCCACTGCCCGACCCTGGAACTGGGCCTGCCCCCTTGGGGCTCTCTGAGGGATTCTGTCCGCCGGGCTCCCAGCCTGGGGGAGGATGACCTCCAGGCCGCCCAGAAGCTTCTAACCTATCCCGCTCCTTCCCTTCCTAACCTTTTGCGGGAGCAGCTTCTTTTCAACGTCGGCCTGAGCCCCCAGAATCCAGCGAGTATTCATCTTATCTTTTATTTTCTTGCCTTTCTTCTCTTCTTCTCTTTACCTTTTTTTTTTTATCATGACCCAACAGCAATCTATCGCTAGGCTAGAAGCACAAATAAGACAATTAGCTGAGTCTACCATAAGAAGAGAACTAAGTCAATTGCCAAACGAACTAATATCAAATTTTGAAAATGACCCACCCATCCACCAATCACCTAGACCTAGTCATCAATCCAATGTCCCACCTAAGAATCCTCAATTTGAAAGTGACAATGCAATTTTTGAGCTTAAAAGTGATAGGATTCTTAAAGACCCATATCAAGTCCAAGTGAGTGAGGCTAGTACTGATGCTAGTCAAAGTGTGAATTTAGAAGAGAATGTTAGTACTGAGGCTAACCCAATAGAAGAACCTGAGCCCGAAACTGATACTAAAAAGATAGCAGATGAGTTATGTGAGATATATTCATCAAAAGTTTCGTTTGCTTCAACTTTAGAAATCGATTCTTCTTCTTTAGAATCACCATCCCCTCCAGAATTAAAATTGCCCTTGATCACATCTGAATATGCATGTTTAAAATCAAAAGACACACTTTCAGCACCCATTACTTCAAACTCAATTCTTAACCTAAAAACTCAATTCATGAGCATTTTAGAAGAACAAATAGAAAAAATTCTCGATAAACAAGGGTCTATGAATGGGTTTGTGAACTATCTTTCTAAAATTAAGAACGGAGATGTGAATTACTTTCTAAAGATTGGTAATAAAATATTAAAATTTATTTTAGACCATTTTTTTGAGATTGACAATCCAAAATCATTGAAATTTATCAATCTAATATTTGACACAGGATAGATGAGAAAATCAGTATGGTCTTGCTAAAGACGATAAACTTAGCGCTTCTTGGGAGGCAACCCAGTTTTTAAGCTTTCAAATTTTGCTTTTGCCTTTGCTTTCTTTTGCATTTTGTTTAGGATAATCAAGTTTTATTTTGTGTCTTTTGTAGGGATCTAAAAATAATCTTGGCTAAGTTGGAGGGAGAATCAATTTTGAAAAGACTTATGGATCAGGTGATATCTCTCCTTTTCTTTCTCTTTACATGCACCGTTCATTTTTCCTACTCCATTGAGGACAATGTTGATTAAGTTGGGAGGAGAATAAATTTTTTTTTTTAAGTCCTCAAGTAAGTTAGTATTTAGTATTCAAGCATCTGATTATACTTAAGAATCAAGTTAAACCAAACATTTTTAAAAGAAAATTGATGTACAGATCAGAGAGTTTGTGAGATATTGAGGGATCAAGTATTAAGAAAACTCAATAAAGAGTTAAGTTTAGAACTTAAATAATTTTCTTTGAGCATTTTTAAATCTTTCTACCAGCATCAAAGAAGAGTTTACTTCTTATGGGCTTGTGTAAAGTAACTATACGTTTCTTCATATATTTAAAAAAAATAAAAAAAAAAATTTCAAGTACTTCATGCTGAGTAACCAGACCTCTTTGCCTAAGCAAGCATTGAGTTTCACGTCAAAAAATATGAAGGACAAAGAAGCTTCATTGTAAAGCTAGTTTTAACTCGTAGTCTGTTTGATTCGAGTAAGTAGGTTCAAGGGATATTTTATACCTAGTGCCTTAAAGCCATCTGGTTTGAGAGTCATTGACTGAAAACTCGCTACATGGATCAAACAGAAAGCTTAAGGAGTTAAGACACTCAATAGCAGTATAATATTAAAAAAAAATAATCAATAAATGAAAGATGGAAGTAATAATATACTTGTCCATATGAAGGTGAATGATTTGGAGATAAAGGTAGAAATAATTTGAAAAAGTTCAGAAAAAATTTAGTGTTCTTAGTTTAACTCTCACATTGATTAGTATTAATATCCCAATGACATACTTCATTCACGCTCTATTGAATATCAGTGGTCTTTTTGAAAATTATTTGATGAAATTTGAGATTTTAAGTTAAACGATACTTGATTCTAAATTCTTTCTTTACTCGAGGATGAACAAAGTTCAAGTTGGAGAGTGTGATAAGTGGTATATTTTTATATTTATTAAAAATATTTTTAGTAATTTATGGTGCTAACATCTTCTCAAAAATCTAATTTTATTAATAAATTAATTTTTTTTGTAAAATTAAATAATTTTAAAAAAATATAAAATTAGAGCATATTTATGAAAAATAGATGTTAATTTAATTAAGCAATTTAAGCACCAAAATGAAAATTTTTTTTTAAAAAATTTAATACATATTTTTTTTCAATTTTTCAAATAAAAATCGAAGCAAATATGAAGTTAAAATATCCTAAAAAATAAAAAAATAGCTTTTGGTGTATGGTGGACCGGTCGGTCGGTCCACAGAGCTAGGATGCGGTCCACAGAAAACTTCATGCGGTCCACAAGCGCGGCTCATAGTGAAAGAGGGGTTTTTGCACGATCCGACGGTCAGAACTTCATCAGAACTCAGATCCAACGACTGACATTCGATCTGACTTTGATAAAAATTAAAACTATGATTTTTGATCAGATCTAAGCTGTTTAAGCTCCATCCGACGGCCAGAAATATTCCTAAGGAGATTAATATGATTTCTAAGAGTTTTAGGATTCTTTTTTTTATCAAAAAATTATGAAAAATTTATCTATAAATAAGAGATCCGGAAATAAGCTTTGGGAGCATAAAAATTGAGTAAAAAGTATAGAAAAAAATAGAAAAAAAATTAAATAGCTTTAGAGACCCAAAGAAAAGAAGGAGAGAAGCCAGTTCGTTCTACGGAGTACGATGGAAGATGGAGAGGTCATCAACCATCTTTCTGATGAGGCTTGACTGATCAACTTTAGATCTTTGTTACAGTTTTATTTTTATTTTATTTTATTATTCTTTTTAAATTTTTTATACTTAAATTTTAATTTTAATTAATGCAAAAATTATTTTTCTGCACTTTAAATTTCTGTCTTTTATTTTTTGCACGTAGATTCTAGGATCTAATTAGTAGATCTTAGTATCAATTTATTTTTATACTTTTTAAATTTTTGTTATTTATTTTTATTGCAAGTAGATGGTAGGATCTAGTTAGTAGATCATAGTACCCGATTTATTTTTTACACTTTTAATTTTTATTTTTTGACTTAAATTATTTTCTCTAAAATTTTATTTTCTTTTTGCAAAATCAAAGATTTCAAATCAAAATCCTGCCTTCTCTGTGGATTCGATTTGACTCACTACTTTCTACATATTTTTAATTTTTATTGAAGTCGAAATTTGATTGATAATCACGGTGTCCTAACGACAGCATCGCGATCCTATCTGTGGTCTATTTATATAAACCACCAACGGTATGGATTCGGTCATTGAATCGTCAGATTTCCTCATTTGGCCAATCTTGGGAGCAATGGATCTCGCAGCTCTTTGTTGTATCTTTCTCTCATCGAGCTACATGAGGCAACTTGTAGAGTGCGCCTCGGGACCTACCACTACTTGCCATGTGGCAAGTCCTGTCTAGTCCAAAGATAATCTCTAGATTTCTTCTCTTTGGAGCATTATTCTACTACTCCTCTAACTCCCTCTCTAATAATGGTGGTGTGGCTTACGAAACGATACATCATTATTCCTCAAGAGCTCCTTCAAAGCACAATAATGAGGATGCGACTATAAGGGAACCAGGTTAATGATTCGATTACCAAGGCAATTACTTCTTTCATTCGAAGTTGAAAGATCATTTCGAATTCAGGAGTGAGAGACAAGTGTTGTAGAGGTGACCCATCAATCAGATCAACCATTCCAATATGACTTGGTGAAACCACATCAAATGCAGGCTCAAAACCTCAACCTCATGTTCATCTCAAATTGCCAGCTCGATTGGCCACTTGGGTGTAGCCCATGACAACGTCCATGACTAACAACTTTGATTCTATGGTTGGCATGCAAACTTCTCTCTAAACAAATAGCTAGAATGTGGCCCAACGGTCTAGAGAATTAGATCTGACAAATTTATAGATTTCGGCTAACAATCTATAGGCTTAATCTCCAAATAAAAGAGATACGAAGGGGATTTCAAGATAAGCAAGTTGAACTGAGAGGATGATCAGAAGAAGAGCACTATGCTCTCCCGTAATTTTTCTCTTTTTTTTTCCTATCATTTTAAAGCTCCGACTGACTTAAACATCGAAGGATCCCTCATCGAAATACTTCTGACAAATATGAATTTTTCTTGCAAGTCTTCCTCGACATCCCAAACTCCCGACGGTACTCATCTCTAGCCACGTTAGCCATCTTATGGAGCCTTGCGACAACAAAACGAACTTTCTAAAATCTAGAGTCTTTGAGCACCCTTCTAAGATGCTATGTAAAAGCTATAAACTAATCTAACTTTAATACTAATGGTGGTACTTATACGAGTAGGAGATAATACTAGGTTAGGATAAATATATAAAATATAATGCAGCTATCTCGTCTTGGGTTGAACACAAGATAAACAATGTAGTCAAGAACGGGCCCATGCTTAAAGTACAAGAGTGAGACTGCAGTTGTTTTGTACGCCCCTCCTGATGAGGGTAAGGTGGCCCCCAATCTGTATTGCAATTTCTGCAACTCGTGCGGCTCTTTAAATAAGTGTCTACCCTTGATTCAAGATGACTATTTTATTTTTTAATGTAATGTAAGGTTAAAACTTGGGAAACAGTTTTTTTTTTAAAAAAAATAAAAATGATAAAAATTGATATATATATATATATATATATATATAAAGAACGGAGAATTAAACTCCAAATGTTTTTTTTTTCTTGTATCTTGTAACATATATATACACACACACACACAAAACGATTCCTTGTATCTTGTAACAAATATATTGCAGAACAGCCATTGACTTAGAGCAAATGTTGTTTTTTTTTTTTTTTTCGGGTAAGAGAGCAAATGTTGTTGTTGTTTTTTTTTTTTTTGGTAACAGAGCAAATGTTGTTTGGTGAAACCTATAGCTTCAGGTTTCTTCGATGGTTTGGTGCAGCAATCAGGAGAAAGCTAAGTCTTTAGAGAAGCAGTAATAGATATCAGGTGCTCTGGAATTTGGACTAGGGTTGAGAAACAATATCTAGAGGAGGATGCAAGGATTTGAGAGCTTTAGTTTGGGCTTAAATTTTGAGTCCATATTGGTTGTACTTGCAGAATGGAAATACCAAAACAAATTAAACCACATAAATCTCTATGTTTGTGGTTTGAATCACCACCCCATGCATTGGCTCTTGTAACATATATCAAGTTAAGGTGGCAGATTTATTTTCTATGTTTATGAGTATAATCTTGTTCTTCATATTATTGTCTCTCATGCATTAGAAGATCAATGAAAGATTAGGCATTGCAATGTGTTGGATATTGGTCGGGTCGATCAATATCTATACTTATCCTGTCAAGAAAAATTTATATCTATATCTGTTTTGTATCCATCTCGGATCGAATCAGACTCTAAAAAAGGATCGAGTCAGATCGGATATATCCAAAATTTCATTACCGCCCATCCTTCTCCATTCCCTATTCTGCCACCGCCCCATCATTCTGTCGTTCGATCCCTAAATCCTACAAAATATCATGCTTCTGCCAAGATTAAGCCCTCAAAACCTCAAGGGACTAACTCACACCGCCACAACTTGCACAAAATCCCATATGCTCGAAAAAAAAACCGCAACCACAACCTGATACCCCTATGATCCCCCTCAAGTGCTCTCCTTCCCCACAGATCTCTAAAAAAGAGAATGAAATGAAAAGAAAAAAAGTAAAAAGGAAAAAAGAAAAGATCAATCTATGTGGAAAAAAGTATTACCTTTGATCTTTTCCAT
Source organism: Elaeis guineensis (assembly GCF_000442705.2). NCBI lineage: Eukaryota > Viridiplantae > Streptophyta > Magnoliopsida > Arecales > Arecaceae > Elaeis > Elaeis guineensis. Next base: position 102,502,502 of record NC_025993.2, on the reverse strand, counting down.
CTTTTTTTTTTCCATTGATTTTTTCTATATTTTTTTCTATTTTTTTTTTATTTTTTTATTCTCTGCTGTTTCAATCGGATGGTTGGCTTGGAGCAGCCAAATAGGGAGGTTCTCATCAGATCGTCATTTCTCTCCACCATTGGCATCCTCTTCATCCACCACCAAGCTCCCATCAAGCTGCCGCTAGGGGTGGAGGGGGGAGTAGAGATCCGTCAGGCCAATGTTAGGGATGTTGGGGAGTGAAGACTTGTCGGGCCACCATAGCACTACTAGAGTTTTGTCTTTGGGTGTTGGGGTGGTCGGATGGAAGTGGGGCGAGGGGGGAGGAGGATGATTTTGGATTTTAACGAGAGACAAGAAACAGGTTTTGTTTAACGAGAGAGAGAGAAGGGGGAGGGGGCGGAGTTTGGCTATTTGAATTTTATTTAACTAGAAAGAGATATTTTATTATTTTAAATTTTATTTAAATAAAAAAATATTATTGAGATGGATTTGGAGGCATATTATTATCCGTATTTAAACTACTTCGAATATTTTTTATAATTTATAATTATTTTTTAATTAAATTATATAAAATTTATTTTATTTGGATGGGATCGGATTAGATAACTATGGGATAAAAAAAAATTACCATCCATATCAAAGCTTTCGCAAATCGCATGGGCTATAATTAAGATGGGCAATTACACAATCAACTTATACATGATCAGGTATTTGGGGGGCTGTCACAAGCTAGTATATTAACTGTCATTCAATTTTATTATATATTAAGTCCCATCCTCCGCATATGTCTGTATCAGTGAACACTGTTAAGAAGTCTAGATGCTATGTTGGCTTTGAATCATTTCCTAGGCTTCTGACAAAAGCTTATTTTACCCAGCAGTAATAAACTGACAGAAGCCATCTTGTTTTTTCTCACAAAGGGTCCATCATGTTGTTGATATAAAGATGCCTCCCATACAAGAGTTCTGAGGATGCTGTTTTGGTGGTCGTGATAGGAGAGTTGGAGTCGTGAGATATGATGATGGGAGGGCTTTTCTTCATTGTTTGTGTGGGATTTATTGGGCTCTTCTTGGGTGTAGTCTTGGACCATTTCCTTCCCTTGTTCTTGAATCTTGGGGCTGCTCCAAGGGGAAGTTTTGGATGGCCTTTGGTTGGTGAGACCTTGAGATTCTTGAGGCCGCATGCTTCAAATACTCTTGGGAGATTCTTAGAAGACCGTTTTTCTAGGTAATTTTAATCTTCCATCTAATTCAAGCCTCAGAAGACCATCTCCAAACATTTGCTTTCAAGCACTGATAATAGCATGCTGTTGCATGCCCCTCTCTCTCTCTCTCTCTCTCATTTCTCCATATAAAATCTGACTCTCTTTGGAGTCTTCTTGTCCAATTGACACAGAAATTTCTTGTAAACAGTCCAAAGAATCTCAGCTTTTCCCTAGCCCTTTTTTCTACCCGGACTTTACTATCATTCTGTGTTTGGTTTAAACAGAAAAAGTTGATGTCTTGCTCTGTTAATGACCAGGCAACCGAGTTAAACAGAAAGTTATTATTTCTGATGGCTTTGTCGTATGCTAGAGAAAACTTTCAGTGCTGTGTTTTTAGCCTCTCCAACCCCCTCTCGATAATTATTTATTTTATTACATTTTATTATGAAATTTACCTTGCGTTAAATGATCTTTTTCCCACTAAGGTCGTTAACATGGATTTTCTAGAATATTATTACTCGTGTGAAAATTCACATTTTAAGGACGTATACTTACATAATTCATGTAGAATATACAATTCATTTGGTAAACATACTTTCCAGAGTTGCTTTTATTTAGACATTTAAGAAGGTAATTAAACTATATGTACAAAGGAACGTGTATCATGGGAAGGTTGAGAGATTGGATAATTTCTGGCAGGTATGGCAAGGTATTCAGGTCTCATCTGTTCTGGTCCCCAACAATAGTATCATGTGATCAGGAGCTAAACCACTTCATACTCCAGAATGAGGAGAAGCTCTTCCAGTGCAGCTACCCAAAGCCCATCCATGGCATACTTGGCAAGTCCTCCATGATTGTGGTTGTGGGGGATGCACACAGGAGGCTAAGGAATGTGGCCCTGACACTGGTCACCACGACCAAATCTAGAGCTGGGTATCTCGATGACATAGAGAGGATAGCACTTCACATATTAGGGTCATGGAAAAAGAGGGTTGTCTTCTGTGAAGAGGCTAGAAAGGTTGAATCATATCCCCTAAAACAAGGAAACTTGTACAGTTCATAAAACCACACTAATGCCAATATGCTTTATCTAATGCTTTTGACTCTGCTCCACAGTTCACATTCAGTGTTATAGTAAAGCAAGTACTTGGGTTATCACCAGATGAACCACAGACTGCCAAAATACTTGAAGATTTCCTAACCTTCATGAAGGGACTCATTTCTTTCCCTCTCTACATCCCAGGAACCCCATATGCAAGAGCTGTCCAGGTAATTTTCTGTCCCGTGTTGTGCACTAGTTCTTTCAAAATAAATATTTACTGCATCTTTCATCACTCTTTTGCCGGTTTTTACAGGCTAGAGCTAGGATATCTTTTACTGTCAAAGCTATACTAGAGGAAAGAAGAAAGAATGGAGGAGGTTACAACAATAAGGGTGACTTCCTTGATGTGCTCCTATCAATTACTAATCTATCTGAAGAGGAAAAAGTGAGTTTTGTGTTGGATTCCTTGCTAGGTGGCTATGAGACCACCTCTCTTTTGATGTCTATGGTTGTGTATTTTCTCGGCCAGTCTTCTTTATCTCTAGAACAACTCATGGTACACTCTCTTTTTCACCCCTTTCTTATTATTTCATGTACTTCTTGCGCGTTGTAGAGATATTTCTTTATTTTTTTTTCCACAGAGAGAGCACAAAGCTATCAGAGCAAACAAGAAGAAGGATGAATGCTTGAATTCAGAGGATTATAAGAAAATGGAATTTACCCAATATGTAAGTGGAAGAAAGCCATCCTTCTTTATAATTTGCAACTATGTTATCTTGTTTGGAATGATGGGCTGATGATGTTCTACAGGTAATTAGTGAGGCACTGAGATGTGGAAATATTGTTAAATTTGTTCACCGAAAGGCTCTCAAGGATGTCAGATATAAAGGTGCCCCTCCACTTGTGATGATTTATAAATGTAGCCTTCATATATGCTCTTCACATGACCATATATTAAAGGAATTGTATCTTTAGTATTTTAAGTAAATACTTAAGAATAGCTTTTCAGGAATAACTTTGTTTAAAAAACAAAACCCTTTTCTTGGCAGACTATCTGATTCCTTCTGGTTGGAAGGTCCTACCAGTTTTCAGTGCGGTACATTTAGATCCATCTCTTCATGGAAGTCCCCTACAGTTTCACCCTTGGAGATGGGAGGTAACTACTTGCTAGATGATGGGCTCATAGATTCTTAATACAAGGAGTTAGGTTCATGATTTTGAGAGACCATATTTATGTATATATGTGTGTGTGTGTGTGTGTGTAGAGTAGAGGCTAAGGGGAAAATAGTCCCATTAGCCACCAAACTTTATTGAAGAGACCATATATCTACATATGTTTTTGTTGCATAAAGTCCATATTCTCTATATATAAAACAATTATTTGTTGTTAAATAATGTCCTAGTGTAATATTAGATGCTGCAGTAATTTCCTCTAGATTCGCAGAAGTTTCTATGATAAGTGTGTCATGCTTTAGGTTTCAGATGCCAAATCACCTCAGGTTCTCACTTTGTTTATGGTGTTAATAATGCTATCTTCTCAAATTTTAGCATCTTTCTGCTTGCTTTAGAGTTTCTGTATAAATGATATTATTTGAATGATAAATAGGGCCAGAATCAAACAGCATGCAAGAAATTTACTCCATTTGGTGGTGGACCAAGGCTTTGCCCAGGATCTGAACTTGCTAAAGTAGAGACTGCTTTCTTTCTCCACCACCTTGTACTCAATTTCAGGTAATTTGTATAACTATCAACCCACAAGACCTACCGTTCCCTTCACTAAAGCTCTCTCATTCATGATCCCTTCATTTCTGCACCTTAAAAGGCTCCAAGACAAAGCTCTGCTTTCACTCAAAAAAAGGCAAAGCTCTGCTTAACCAACCTCAGCACGCATCTTGGTGCATGGTTTCCTAGTAAGATACCATAAACATGCCAATATATTCACAAATTCAATTTTCCTTGTGCTTTTTTACTGAAATCTGGGGCATACAGCATTGTAGTTTTCATTGAAAAATTTCTGAAATAAATCAGTCATCACTCTTGGCATATTCTAGTGCTGCTGCCATGATTATGTTCTTGTCCAAGTAGCTAACAATTCTTCAAATGTATTTTTTGTAATCATGATTCAATTTTTTGCTTTGAAAAATAATATTCAATCTGAGATAAACTATTGCCAAAATTGTAAATTGGCCATGATAATGATGAAAAAAATGAGACACAATTCTCAAATTTTGCGAATGAATAGCTTATAACTATTTATCGTTTACATCATTAATTTGTCTTGTAGATGGAGACCAGAAGGTGAGGACGCGCCCATCGCCTATCCCTATGTTGAGTTCCCAAGAGGATTGCCACTACAAGTTGAACCCATCTTGTAGGAATTGACAAGATGGCTTTGCTGTGATTTTGCTGGCTGCAGAGATGTAATCAACCAATATCAAGCCATTGCAGGGGAGAGATTTAATCCAGACCATAAACAGTGTCACACCAATTAGATGGACCTTGATCCAATTATCAAAAGAATAGTTGAACCACTAACAGTACAGATGAATAAAATATGAAAATGGAAATGTAATGTAAATGAAGTAAATTTTTTCTGTTAGATTAAATATGCAGTCATCTAAGTAAATCCTGTGTTCTATCCATTGTTTAAATAGCTTCCATGTTAATTGCACTGTTGTTCAGCTTGTTCTCGCGAATGTCCATTAAAGAAATTCCACTCAAGATGTGAACCACTATAGCCTTCTAGCTGGTCATTGATTATTTGATTATAATTTTTGAGTCTATCAGCAACAAGTTATTTAGGATGTAGCCTAAGAAAAAGTTTCATGATATTGCAGTTGAGTATTCCTCAAGGGTGGAACGTGTATGTGGGTTATGAATAAAACTAGTATATAGGGAAAAATATATTTTTAATGTTGTAAATATGTGTAATTCCATATTGGTGGCTTAGCCTTTATGGTGAAGACATGGTATACGTATCTTGGTAGAATCTTTGATAATTGCCATCTTTGGATCAAATTAACTAATCATCTTTTTGTTGGACGGGGATAGTTAAGTGTGCTAGATTTTTAGTAAACGCTTGGGTTTTTGAGCTAATTTAGAGCATCTTTCTACTTTTGTTATATTGAGCGGAGAAATTAGTTTTAAAAGATTTATACGAGTCTAAACATATAAAGGATAAAGATTTTAGATGGATCGCCAACTGATGCTAAGAATCAAGGTGAAGAAAGCTATATGTGGATTTTTGAACTGCCTTTGAGGGTTGGGTTTCTAGGCATCTTGGTGCAATAGGGTGATTTTGTCAAACATCGTGCGGTACTTAGGCTTTTGTCAAATAGTTTACAGGAGTTCTCAGGCAGTATTGTAGGGGACCTAACGGTGGAGTAGGGCAAGGGCGTTAGCGACGGCTATCATTCGCCATCGGATTCCAATGGCAGGGATAGAAGGGGGACTCGGATGGCCCGATGGATGGTGCACAAAGTTAGCCCGAAGGAGGTGGAGTAGCTTTAGAGGTTTTTTACCAAAGTTTTAGAGTTTTCGGAGGTGAAAATGCAGGAGCCCCAGAAGAAATAGGATAATGTCTCAGTGCTAGTCCGGAGTCTTGGTTGGCGGGTGCTGATAGAATGGATCGTGAAAGAATTCAGGATTAACAGAAAACTACAACACAATCCCGATTCGTTCACCTTGGCTGAAGATCATCATTTGATTCATTTTATATTTGTGGAAGATTATAAGGGGATTTTTGCCAGAGGCCCGTGGTTTGTCGTCGGCCAACTCCTAGCGATGGAGCTTTGGGTCTCGGACTTTGTCCTCGATACCAACATTGTTAGTCAGAGTATGATCTGGGTATAGCTTCTTGGCTTACCGATTATTACAATAGAAAAGAATATTTACGACACAAAAAAAGTATCGCAAATACTAAATTTTCATCATAAATACTTATTTACGATGTAAATTTCGTCGCTAAAAATAAGATCGCAGATAATATTTTACAACGAAAATAAAAATTTTATCGCTAATAATACATTTTTTGTGATATAAAATTTACATCGTAAAATATTTTATTTTTTAAAATTATTTATGATGAAAAAATTTTCATCACAAATAGATGATTTTCATCATAAATAAAATTATTTACGATGAAGCTTTCTATTGTAAATAATTTAATAAATAGATGTAATATTTTTAAAAAATAAAATAAATTAATTTTTTATGAAAAAATTTACATTATAAATATTTTCATCATAAAAAAATTTATTTACGATGAAAATTTTTTATCACAAATAATTTAAAAAAAATTATATTTAAAAAATATATTATTTATGATGGAAATCGTACATTGCAAATGATTATATTTGTGACGGATATTCTGTTGGATTCTGTTGCAAATAATTCTATAGCTAATTAAAATATAATATTTTTTAAAAAATAATTTATAAATATATATTTTAAATATATATTTTTAATATTTTATATTTATAATCTATAAAATTGAAATAAAAAATTCACACAATAAACCCACAAATACATTTGATCATTTTATTATATTAAAATATAATTATAAAAAAATAACTTTAATAATTACAAGAGGTCCAAAATAAAAATAAAAAAAGTACAGAAATAAGTCACTGGCCATCAAGCATCAGTATCTGGAGAAAAACAGATAGAGTACGATGGACCAACCTACTGCTGCCTCATCAGCTCCATCATTTGCTCCATCTGCGCCATCTACTCTGTCATCTGTGTCTGAAATGATTGATAGAAATCGATGCATACAGCCAACTCATCAGCTCACTGTCGATCATCAGCAATTTATCTCTGTATCTCCACCAATTGGATATCACAAGCAGTATGGATGTCAGTCCTGGATGAGCGTGAGGATGAGGTAGCTCTGATTCCATACCCTAGCCGCTTAATATAATAGGATCTCGTACCAAACATCTGATCACAGATATCCTCATCTATGGGTGCGGTCGAGCCCTCAGGGGTAGATGAGATCTCATCATTATCATACGATCATGAAAATTAAAGTTATAGCTATTCTAAGTTTGTATTGAAAATCAAAATATCAATAAAAAATAATTAAAAAAACTTACATAAAGCTTCTGGCTCCCATCATCCACTTTTCTAACCATCACTGGTGGGTCTGCTGGTAGATTTCGATCCTACTAGGAAGCTCGTCACTCTCTAAATTTTCCTACAATTTGAGAATAATTATCTAAAATTTTTTTAAATAGTTAAAGAATTAAAATATGCTAAATAAAAATTACTTACCATCTGCTCTATATGATGAGCGAACGACTTTGAACTCCCACAGTGCGAGACGATCTATCTCGTCTGATTGGTGGTATTTCGGGCACATCGATCCTATATAGTTAATAGTCAAATTAGTAAGTAACCAACTAAATTTAAGAATAAATGATTCAATTATTAAATCTTAAAAAAAAAATTGGATGCGTAACATGATATGCGGGGTCCTCATATCTGCGGCATATGACAATCCAATCCTCGATATTGATGCTGTCATATGTCTGTTGCCATGCTGCCTCTACTATCTGGTCCTGTACTACAGCATACCAATGGCGATGAATGCGATAGCGATAATCTTTGAAATACGAGCATAGATGATCATTCACAGCTCGTCGCACATAATCATGCTCAAAATCAATAATATCAAATATAGCATGCTAATAATAAATATTATAAAAATATAATACTAATTAAATATTTTACTAAATATTTTTTATCTGTAAGTGGCTATAGAAGATCTCCTTCTGAGCCGATGTAACATGATGTCAATTGGAGAGCATCATTGGGGCATAGCTGCGGTATATGATGCCCAGCTCATTCTGCCATGGCTCGCACCATCTCCTAATGGGCATGGTGAAGTCGGATGAAATCTCGATATAGAGATGCTGTCCCTCATACTTGCATTTTCAACGCTCCAAGGTGAGGTTTTTTGACGGACCTCATCCTCGTCTCATCATTTGCATTGAATGGCCTGAAACAACAATGAATAAATCATTAGTATGATAGATATTTATAAACCTAATAGATATAATTAAAATTAAATTTTATTATATAAAAAATATTAAAATACCATTCAGATCTGCCTCTGCAGCACCCTCTGGCAGCTCTGATGGTGTGGTAGTGGAAATGGGCACTACAAAAAAATTATTTTTTTGTGATAAAAATTTTTCATCGCTAAAGATAAAATTTTAATCGCTAATAGTATTAGCGATAAAAATTTTTATTGCTAAAAGTTTTTAGAGAAAGCCACGTAGCAAAAGGTCTTAGCGACAAAAAAATTTTATTTCGTCGCCAAAAGTAGTAAACCGGATGATGAAAAAGTTTACAGCATTAGCGACGAAATATTTTTGTTGTAAGAGCTTAAAATTTTATCGCTAAAATTATGACAAAAAATATTTTCATCATACAAAATCAATTATTTTCTCATTTGAATTTTTTTTTATTATTATTTTTTAATTTTAGTAATGAAAAATAGAATTTCATCATAAAAATTAGTGACGAAAAAAAATTTTGTCACTAATTTAGTAATGAAAAAAAAATTATCGCTAATTATCATGACTAAATAAAAATTTTTCTCATAATTTTTGTGACAAAAAAAATTTCATCATAATTTTTGTGATGAAAAAAATTTTATCACAATTTTTATGATGAAAAAAAATTTCATCATAATTTTTGTGATGAAAAAAAAATTTATTGCTAAAAAAATAAAGAAAAAAAATAAAATTTATGATGAAAAAATTATTTTTAGTGATGAAAATTATTTTCTTCATAATTTTAGTGATGAAATATAAAATTTCATCATAATATATAGTGAAAATTTGATTTTTTACGATCATCAAAATTTTTAATTATTTTTATGATAAAATTAATATTTCATCACTAAATTAAATTATGAACAAAATAAAATATTTTTTTATTTTTTATTAAAAAAATCTATTTAAATATAAATTTTTAGATCAAACATATTTTACCTAAAAATATATTAACATAATAAAAATATTCAAATTTCAAATAGTAATTTTAAATAGCAATAAGTTTCATAACCATCATTGTCATATACAAAAATACAAGTTCATACACCATTTAAAATTTAAAAAAACTATAAACTATGTATCATTAGAGTCATTGGCCTCGTTTCCTCCTCCAAGCATCGATCCCTGGCCCGATGTGTGTCGCGATGGCTGTGCAAAGGTAGCATCATGCGGCTGTGGAAGGCATCGATATCGAGTTGTCCCACCTTCGCAGCTATTATCCTCTCGAGCATCTGACTACGATTCATCCAGTAAGTAATTTGATCCTACATCATGCTCATCGATGTCCTAACTTCCTCTAGCATCGAGGTATCACCAGACCGATCAGACGACGAACTGCAAGATTTTTTTGATTGCATGCTATGCCTAGATCCTAGCTGTCGTCTGAGGATGGCATCCAGAATCGCATCATTTGTCATCGAACAAACTTGCTGCGATCCAGCATCGCTATCAGATCCAACCTCCCTCGTCGTTTACTCTCTCAATTGTAATATTTTTTTCTTCACAATAAACCAAATAAGATCATAAATTTTAAAGTCTTTAAAAGTATTCAAAATATAGAGTAATGATACTTACATGATGCTGCCTTACCCCCTCAGTCACAAACTTGTCACTCTTGTTTTGATAAAATTTACCATAGACGTCGATCCTGGATAGTCCCTGTTCAAATAAAAAAAAGAAAAAAAAATCAAAGTAATATAAATATTTAATAAAAACTTACAAAGTATAATTGAAAATATAGTTACGTACCATCCTCTTCATTTTCTGTGCAAAAGAGATACTTCTTTGTGTGTGAATAGAATCAATCTTACTCCTATTCACCTTATTCGCCTTTGATCGTCACTACAAAATATATACAATTATAACCAATAAAGGACATAACAATATCAAAATAACTTGAAATGCTAGACGTGCTTGAAATGCCTCACTCCTAAAATGCTCGCATAACCACTGCCAATCGTCACTAGATCCAGCCCAATTTCTATAAGGCTAGGTCACAGGATCAATCCCTTTCACCTGTAGCTCATTGCAGTATTTATGAAGCTTACATTGCCGATCTCTATATCTATTTGTAGCCATTTTGAGAATACATACCATCACTTGTTCGTCGGTTCAATCCTCGAAGTCAATATTATCCTACACATATGAACATTCATCATAACAAAAAGCAAATATATAGAATTATTCATATAATAAAGAATTATCTATATAACAAAAAATAATATGAATCATGTAATGATGTGCAAGACATTCAAAGTTAATTCTTATCTTGATGTGAGAGACTAGAGCATCACAGTATCGAGGGGCTACATGTTTGAAACTTTCGACGGTCCATGAAAAATGATTCCACATATACAAACTGATCTTGTTTGTGACTATACTAGTCTCTGTGCCAATCGGATGATCCTAAAATATCTGTACTTTTGACTTTTCATTGTACATATACACATATTTTTCCAAAACAAGGCTCTTACTAGGGCCACGCACTGCGTGTCGCTGCTGTGTTCCTGTATATAAAAATTCATGAAATGAACATATATCATCTATCAATAGATGTATATAACAAAAAAATATATATTATTTATAAATTGATAGAGATGTACCTATAGGGGGATGATGCTGCAGTGCCATGACCTCTGATTGGGCAGGCTCTAGCTGAGCACTAGTTTGCTCTGTGGACTCGGGCAGCTGAGTCTCATCTAAATCCTCTGACTCGTCGTGCAAAATGCTAAAGTGAGGATGTGTATCATCAAGTGGGGCCTGCTGTCTACCTCGCGAACATCCACGTCCAGGACCAGCCATGATGCTTCAATGATTAAAATAATTTAAATCAGCATGTAATAAAAAAAACTCAAGTATTACATGATGTAACAAAAAAATAAATTAAATTACTTATTCATATTAATTATTGTTCTTATAATCTAAATTTGTATCCATATAGTCGTCCTCAGCAGGACTTATAAAAGGCATTGGCCCTGAAGTGCTATCATCATTGTCGTTGATGAAGTCATCATCCACATGTGATTGTGATCCCAAATTATTGTTGGATCATGCTAGTGCTTGTGCCCTTACCGACGATCCAACAATAGGAACATCCTCAGGTTCGTAGTCGTCTCTTTGCAATTGTCCTATGTCAACGGTATCATCTGGCACTAATATGTTATCTAGTACTTGCATTTGATATGCTTTATTTTTAATAGTTGCACGAACTTCATTCTCTAGATCTTCATCATTCGGACATGTGAAAAGTGCGGGATCGAATAAATATCTATGCTGAGCCCTTATTGCAACTCGTCAAAACTTTTTCATTTTGTTATTATCAATATACCACAATAGTCTTGCTTGCTTTGTAAAAATTCATTCACGTGCCCAAACTGTCCACAAGTATAATTTGAGGATAGTGTGTAGAGCATCAATATTTTTTTTTATTAAAAGACAAATATTGGTTCATGCATGCTATCTTCGAATAGAAATTCTAAGGGTTATAAATTTATTATGCTATAATTAATATATTATTATTATAATTATTTTTATTTTTAAATTATTTTTAGATCATGAACTATGCTTCAGAGTAGAACAATAAATAATCATACTTAATGACTAAAATCAATTAAAAAAGAAGAATAAAAATTTAAAAAATTATAAAAATTAAAAAAAATTTGGTTTGATCTTCAACTCTCCCGTGAATCCCATAGAGAGAGAGAGAGAGATGGGTACTGGCGGCTGTGTAGTGACAGCGACAGTGATGGTGGCCTGGTGACGGTGACGGTGAGGGTGGCGCAATGATGGTGATGGTGGAGCGACGATGGTGACGGCCCTAAGAGAAGGAACAACTGTAAGAGAGGGAGAAAGGGAGGAGAGAGAAAGTGAGGGAGGGAGAGGGAGAAACTGGGGAAGCAGACATTGGCGGTGGTGGAGGGAGGGTGATGGCGGTGGCACGCTCAATCAGAGAGGGAGGATGGCGGCACCGAGCTTGATCGAAAAGGGAGGAAGAGGATCGGTACAGTGGTGGTAGGGTGAGAGAGCGACTGAGAGAGAGGGGCGACGACTGGCACGGTGGCGTGGAGGGAGGATGCTGACTGAGAAGGGCTTCAACCCGATCGGTGGCACGTTCGATCGGAGAGGGAGGATGATGCCCGATGCTGAGCTCGATCGGGGAGGGAGGAACACAATCGATGGCAGCGGTGTGAGAGAGCGAGAGAGAGATTGGCGACGGCCAGCAAGGTGGCATGGAGGGAGGATGGTGACCAAAGAGGGATCAGAGAGGGAGGATGTTGCTCCAAGAATTGATTTTGATGATCACAAACTATTTGAAGGGACTACTAATGAGTTTTCTATATTTGAAGAGTATTTTTATGATGTTTCAGATAGTCCAAGAGATTGTGTTTGAAAAACATCATCAAATATGCCAAAAGTTGAAGTTTCAATAAATTGATGAAGTTTTGAAGGCTTTTGAGAGTGTCCAAACTGATTTAAATTCATTTGAGAGTGTTTGGATGAGTTCTGATATGTTTCAAACCTTAAATGCATAAAAAAACTGGGTTAGAATATAATAGAACGACCCACCTGGGTCATCCCCTTCTGTTGGCAGCCGGCACGCAGTATTTTGGGTCATGGCATGTTGTGGGACAATCCACTTAGGATGCCTCATATAATTGGGATGCCCCATGGGATGCTCCTCTGGGACTCTGAGACCAAAACAGAAAGTCAGACTTTCTGTCTGGCCAATTGGAAATTGGGACACTCCAATGCTAGTGGGACGTCCCATGGGATGTCCCATTTCTATGAGCACGCGTAATGATTAGTTTTCAATCTATTTTTGATATATTTAATATGCATTAAACACACTCCAATGATTCTAAACCAACTCTAAGATATTCTCAAAGGTGAATGGCAACTATAAATGCTCTATTCAAGTGAAAATCATAAGATTTTTGTAAGCTCAAAGATTAAATTTGAAAAAAACTACTTTCAGCCCTAAGAAAGAGTTTGAAGCATTTAAGCACTTCATCAATCACTCTCCAGCAGCAATCAAGTATAGAATTTATTGAGAGTGAACAGCAAAGACTTTCACCCCTTAAGTATTGTATTTCTATTACTTTTATTGTGTATATTTAAGGGGTTTGTGTGCTGAAATTTGTATACTCTATTTTTCTCAAACAGTTTTTGGGTGTTTGAGTTTTGAGAGATTTCAAAACTCATTTGGATTGATCTGAACCCTAAATCAGAGTGTTGAGAGTTGGCTTGTACCCAAAAAATAAGTGTTCTTGCTTGGAAGGCAAGAGTCAGAAGTGTCCGACGTGGTGTAATCCATTATTATCTATTTAGTGAATTGAATTTCCAAACAGAGACTTGGAGAGTAGATGTAGGTACAAGATTATCACTATAAATCTTTTATGTTTGCTATGCTTGCCTCTCTTCATTTGTTTATTATACTCATTACTTGTTTACATCTTATTTGAGTTTGAATTTGTTTCTATTGAAAATCGATACACTTCACTTTTTACCTTGGCATATTAGTTAACTAGTATAATCTTTAAAATTTTAAAAAGATCCAATTCACCTCCCTCTTGGGCTCCATATCTGGGAAACAAGTGGTATCAGAGTCCGGTGCTCTAGTTCTTGCTTGATTTAACCATCAAGAGCTAAAGATCCATGACAGCCCAATTTGGCACATCCCTATCCAAGGGGCAATCCACAAATCGACCTTCACTTTTCAATGGGTCAAACTATACCTATTGAAAAGCTCAGATAAAAATTTTCATTCAAATACTTGACTATGACATGTGAGGTGTCATAGTAAATGGACTACACATACCAACCAAATTGATTGGTGGCATGTCTATCCCTAAGTTGGAAGGTGAATGGGATGATTTTGATAAGAAAATAGCTCAGCTCAATGTTAAAATTATGAATATTTTATATTGTACTTTGGATGTTAATAAATTTAATCATATTTTCACTGCATGTCAGTTAAAAAAATTTAGGATAGGCTAGAAGTCACACACGAAGGCACAAATCAAGTAAAAGAATCTAAAATTAATATGCTTGTACACAACTATGAACTGTTTAAAATGAAACCTGAAGAATCAATAACACAAATATTCACTCAGTTTACTGACATCATAAATGGCTTAAAAAGTCTTGACAAATGTTACTCTAATAGTGATCTTGTGAGAAAAGTGCTCAAGTCATTACCAAGATCATGGAAAGTGAAAGTCACTGCAATCCAAAAGGCCAAGGACTTGAATGTTCCACCATTGGAGAAATTATTTAGATCCCTCATGACCCATGAACTGACCATGAAGCAGCACATTGAGGAAGAAACCAAAAGAAAGAGGACCATAGCCCTCAAGTCAACTGCTCAAGAAGAGGATGACTCAGAAAAATTAGACACCAGTGAAGAAGATGAGGACTTCACCCTGATCACTAAAAAATTTAGATGGTTCATGAGAAGAAAAAGATAAGAGATCAAGAGAAGGCCACCAACTAAGAGGGAGCCAAGTAAAGAGAAAGAAAAGAAGCAGCCCATAATTTGCTATGAGTGCAAGAAGCCTGGCCACTTTAGATCAAAATACCCTCAGCTCAAGAAAGATCAAAAGAAGTTCAAGAAGAAGAAGGCCATGATGGCTACATTGAGTAACAATGACGACTCCACCACTGATGAAGAAACCCAAGAAGAAGCCAACCTATGCGTTATGGCACACAAAAATGAGGTATCATCTGAAACTCAATCTGAATTTACTTATGATGAATTATTAGAAGCTTTTCATGAACTCTTAAATGACCTAAAAGAATTAAGAATTAAAAATAAAAATTTAAAATCAAAAAATTATGAATTAAGTAAGAAAAAAAAAATTGATAAAAAAAAAATGAAGAATTAGATCTAAAGAATCAATCACTAATAAAAGAAAAAGATGAACTCTCTAGTCAAAATGAAACTCTTATAAAAGAAAATAAAAAAACTAAAAGAAGAGATATCAAAGTTAAAACTTATAGTTGATAAATTTACTTTAAGTTCAAACAAACTTTAGATGATTATTGATAATTAAAAGACTGTATATGATAAAGTAGGACTTGGCTACAACACTCTAAGAAAATAAAAGTCTTTCAAAAATATTTTTGTCAATGAATCTACAAAAAATCTGTCAAATATTACTTGTTTTAAATGTGGTATGGTAGGGCATAAAATATATACATGTTCATCAAATAAATTTAATGGTAGAAAGGTTAAGAAAATATCGATTCCAAAAAGAATCATTGTGACTAACCCTAAAGGACCCAAGTTAGCTTGGGTACCTAAAGTTAAAATTTGATATCATGTGTGCAAGTGTGTCTTGCATCTCAAGCAATAAAAAGGAAGTGGTATCTTGATAGTAGATGCTCAAGATACATGACAGGTGATAAATCATAATTCATCACATTGGAAGCCAAGAATGGAGAGATGGTCACCTTTGGAGATAATGGCAAAAAAAAAATCATCGATATCAGTAACATTGGTATCACTCCCTCCACTTGCATTGAAAATATTTTACTTATAGATGGTCTTAAACATAACCTGTTAAGTATTAGTCAATTATGTGATAAAGGTTATAAAGTAGTTTTTGAATCATCTATGTGTATTGTAACTAGTCCCACTGATACCAGCACTAGATTCATTGGACATAGACATGGCAATGTTTACATGATTTATTTGGATAATCTCTCTTTACAAAGCATGTAATGTCTTATGGCTATGAATGCTAAAATTAATGAGACTAGTTAGCTTAGGCACCGTAGACTTGCACATATTAGCATGCACACACTTTCTAAAATCATTAAAAAAGATTTGATTTTTGGTTTGCCAAAAATTAGTTTTGATAAAGATAAAATATGTAATGCATGTCAATTAGGTAAATAAACAAGAGTTTTGTTTAAATCTAAAAATATTATTTCAACTTCTAAACCTCTAGAACTCTTGCATATAGATTTATTTAGTCCTACAAGGATAACTAGTCTAGGAGGAAAAAAATATGGTTTTGTAATCGTTGATGATTTTTCATATTTTACTTGGATTTTATTTTTAACTTCTAAGGATGAAGCATTTTCAGCATTCTCTAAGTTTTACTGAAAAATTTTAAATGAAAAAGGTTTACTAATTATTTCTATTCGAAGTGATCATGGAACTGAATTTAAAAATAAAGACTTTGAAAAATTTGATGATGAAAAAGACATAGATCATAATTTTTTAGCACTTAGAATACCACAACAAAATGAAGTAGTTGAAATAAAAAATAGAATACTAGAAGAAATGGCGCGTACCATGCTATATGAAAGCAAGCTCCCAAAGTACTTTTGGACAAAGGCAATTAACACATCTTATTGCATTTTAAATCATGCCTTAATAAGATTAATTTTAAAAAAAAATATCTTATGAACTATAGAAGGATAGAAAACCTAATATAAGTTACTTTCATATTTTTGGTTGTCGATATTTTATTTTGAATAATGGTAAAGATAGCTTAGATAAATTTGATGCTAAATTTGATGAAGCTATCTTTCTTGGCTACTCCACTTCTAGTAAAGTATTTAGAGTATTTAATAAAAAAATACTAGTAGTGGAAGAGTCAATCCATGTTGTTTTTGATGAAACTAATGACCTTCCATCAAAGAAAAAAAAAGATGCTGATGATGCAGGTATCATAGAAGATGGAATGAAGGAGCTCACCTTAAATGACTCGGATCAACAAAACAAGGATCAGATGGATAAAAAATATGAGGATGAAAACATCAATGATCAGAACATTCAAGAGCAACCTCAAGACACAGGTAATCTTCCAAGGGAATAGAGGTATGTCCACAATCATCCTAAAGAGTTAATAATTGATGATCCGACACAAAGAGTTAGAACTAGATCTTCACTTAGAGATGTTTGCAATTATGTAGCTTTTATTTCTTACTTAGAACCTCAAACAATAGATGAAGCTGAAAGAGATAATAACTGGATAATTATCATGGAAGAAGAATTAAATCAATTTGAAAGAAATAATGTATGGACACTAGTTGCAAGACCTAAAAATCATCCAATAATAAGAATCAAATGGATATATAGAAATAAATTAGATGAAGATAGAAATGTTATAAGAAATAAAGCAAGATTAGTTGCTAAAGGATATAATCAATAAGAAGAAATTGATTTTGATGAAACATTTGCTCCTGTTGCTAGACTAGAAGCTATAAGAATGTTACTTGCTTTTGCTTGCTTTATGAATTTTAATTTGTTTCAAATGGATGTTAAGAGTATGTTTCTAAATGGTTATATTGTGGAAGAAGTTTATATTGAACAACCCCCTAGTTTTGAAAATTATAAATTTTTAGATCATATATTTAAATTAAATAAAATATTATATGGATTAAAATAAGCTTCTAGAGCTTGGTATGAAAGATTAAGTAAGTTTTTATTAGAAAATAATTTTTCAAGAAGAAAAGTTGACACTACTCTTTTTATAAAAAGAAAAGATAAAGAAATTCTAGTCATACAAATAAATGTTGATAACATTATATTTGAGTCTACTAATAAAAATTTATATCAAGAATTTACCAAGCTTATGCAGGAGGAGTTCGAGATGAGTATGATGGGAGAACTCACATTCTTCCTCGGACTCCAGATTAAACAAATAAAGGAAGGGATCTCCATCACCCAAGGTAAGTACACAAGAGAGCTATTAAGAAAATTTGGAATGAAGAGCTCAAAAATTGTAAGTACCCCTATGACCCCTTCCTGTAAATTAGAAAAAGATGAGCAAGGTAAAAGTGTTGATACAAAATTTTATAGAGGTATGATAGGATCTTTATTATATCTGACTACAAGTAGATTTGATATAATGTTCAATGTATGTGTGTGTGCTAGATATCAATCAAATCCTAAAGAATCACACTTAAATGCTATTAAAAAAATTTTTAGATACTTGAAAGAAACACAAAATCTAGGTCTTTGATTTTCAAAACAATCATCTATGGACTTAATAGGTTTTTCAGATGCTGACTTTGCTGGATGTAAATTTGATAGAAAAAGTACTAGTAAAACTTGTCAATTTCTAGGTGTAAACTTAATTTCCTGATTTAGCAAGAAGCAAAATTTAGTGACTTTGTCTACGGCTGAGGCCGAATACATTGCAGCTGAAAGTTGCTGTGCTCAAATTTTATAGATTAAGTAATAGCTCATGGATTTTGACATTGAACTTAAAAATATTTCTATAAAATGTAATAACACTAGTGCCATCAATTTAACCAAAAATTTAATTCAGCACTTTAGATCAAAACATATTGAAATTAGATATCATTTTATAAGAGAACATATTCAAAATAATGATATAATATTTGAATACATAAATATCGAAAATTAATTAGCCGACGTTTTCACTAAAGTCCTTAATGAAAATAAATTTTATGAAATTAGGAGAGAATTGGGCATCCTAGATCCTTCTATTTGAATTTCTATCACAATTTCACTTCCCAAATTCTTCTAAAAATTTTTAATTTTATTATCCTAATTTCGGGATCCATCTATCATTTTTTGAAGATTTTTTAAGTCATTTAAAAATTTTTCAATACTATTCAGATATCTTCTTAGATTTTTATCCGTTGAAATTTTTTTATCAAAAATCACATCAAAATTTACATAGACCCTCCATGACCTTCTCAACTCGATGTGACTATTTTTTTTAATTTTTTTCTCCATTTTTTTCTCTATTTAATTTATTTTTTCCATCACCTGAAAAAGTCCTAAATGGGGCGTCCCATTCATGCGGGTAGGTCACTTATAAGTGAGCCCACCTGATCATTTTCCAATAGAGCAGGGAGTTGGAACACCTCAAATCCCAAGCTTTCTCCTCTCCTTCTCATCCAAATCAAGAATTCGCTTCCTTGCTCTTCCTAAAACCTCAAAATCCATCCTTCTCATGGGTCATTTTTTGGTTTTCTCCAATTTTTCAAGCCCTAGCCATCAAATCCGTGAGAAATTGCTCAAAGACCGTCCTCTCCTCCTTGATTTTGGTTCAATCTAACCTTTCTCTACTCTCAAGATCTTTTTCTACCTTTCTCTTGCATCATGGCCCCCAAGATGAGGATGCCACAAAGGAGGAAGTCCGTGAGATCCCTGGAGACAGAGGAAAGAAGGAAGAAGATTGCATAAGAGCCAACCCATGCTTCACCTCCTGTGACACCAAGTAAGATCTCCTTGTCTGCTAGAAAAGTTACATTGGGTAGGAATGTTGATTTTAAGTTGTTAAGGCAAGATGGATTTTCTATTAGAGAGAAGATGATTCGACAAGGTTGAAAATTTTTTTTGGAGTTTGTCCGAACTAGTTTACATAGATTTGGTGAAAAAATTTTATTCCAATCTGATTTTCTCTGAGGGAGCCTTAAAATCTACTGTTAAGGGTGTTCAGATTATTTTAAATACTTCAAGACTATGTAGATTGATTCAAATGCCCTGTGAAGGTAGTTGTTTGGATGAACTGCCTAAGAAAGAAGTTGGACTTAGGACCATACTTGGGAGGGATGATGTGAAAGATTTTCTAAAAATTGAAGCTAAAGATCTGAGTGTGAAAATGAGACTACTCCATCATATGGTTTTCAGAATTTTTTTCCCTAGAGGGAAAAGATATGATTTGATGACGGGAAGAGACATATGTCTCATGCACCATATTGTTTCAGAGTCTCCCCTGAACCTTCTATTTTTGATGTTTGATGCTTTGAGGGATGCCTTGAGCAGGTCCAAAGCTCCCTTGCCCTATGGTATAGCCCTCACAGTTATCTTCAAAGAGGATGGAGTCAGTTTTGATGGAGAGACTGTTTGTAGGCTGTCATATACTGACACCTACAACAACCACTCTCTTAGGAGGATGGGATTTATCAGAGTGGATGGCCGGTAGGCCAAGAGTCATGCTACAGAGGAGGATAGTGATGAGGATGAGGAGCATGCTGAGAGGGAGGGTCCATCTTCTCCTATGCCCAGGCTGAGTCCAGTTGTTCATTATATTTTAGAGCCTGAGGTAGGACCCTCGGTTAGAGTCCCCCCATCTAGTCATATCATGCCTTCTTTCAATTTGGAGGATGTTGATATGGGACAGCTAGCTGAAAGAGTGGTAGAGATTTTATCAGTTCAGCTACAGCAATTTCAGGATCAACTTCTTTAGTCTCACCAATTCTAGCAGTAATAGTTTCAGGATCAGATTCTGTAGCAGCTTCATCAGTTTCAGTTGTACCAGGAGTGAATTCTACAGCAGGTACAGTAACAGGCACAGCAGCAGCCACAATAGTTTCACCCTGCCTCTTCGACTGCCTTCTCTGCTCCATCATTGGATTCATCTATTGTCCCACATATTTCTTCATTGATGAAGCTGTTATCGGACTTGAGTATCAGATTGCAGAGTGTGGAGAGCTCCATTCTGAGATTCAGTGGCAGGATCTTTGATTTGGAGAGAGAGATCAGACAGGTAGTAGATTTTCTCTCTTCTGACGTGGGCACATCGACCTCTTCTACTCCTCATGTGGATGTTTTGGCTTGAGAGATTGAAAGACTTCACTCACAGCTTCGCTCTTCTCTCGAGGTGCTCAGGACAGATATTCGAGACTCTAAAAATTTTCTGACATCTGATCTGGATGGTCTCCGACTGACTGTGAGGGGTATCCTGTCTCAGCTTGATGCCATCAGGACTCAGCTCAGTCTAGACCCTCTGCATCTAGTGAGCCAGCCTTTGTTCAGCCTATTGCCTTCTGTCCTCCAGCTTCTTTTTCTTCTCGGACCAAATCCTTCGGTCACGGACGAGACTGATCATGTCTTTACCTATCTAGATCTTGTGCTCGATGCCCTATCTCCCTGACTTTATTTTGTATTAGATTACTTAGTTATATTTTATAGATTGGATGTATGAGAGCTTTATGCTCTTTATGACTCTTGTAACTTCTATTTTGGTGTATATGAATGAGGTTGTTTCCTTTCTACTCATGTCTCTTTGGATGAATGTTTATTATCATATCCCTTTGGTTGTATGAATGTTTATTATTATGTCTCTTTGGATGAATGAATGCTTAGTATCATTTCTTGTTGGATGGATGAATGTGGTATCATGCTCTATTTTCTTGATACTTGACTTAACATCATGAACATCCTACTCCTCTAGTTTATTCTTTTTGATGATGTCAAAAAGAAAGAGAAATAATAAAGAAATAAAAAATAATGATAAAGGGGGAGAAATAAAGGTAAATGAAGAAAATAATGCATTTGGGAGAGAAATAATGATACAATAATAAAGTATGAAAATGGTGTAGTTCTTAAAATCTTTTGAAAATTCTTTGCTCTTTTTAAGCATTTTAATAATTTTTGCTCTGATATAGTATTTTATACTAAATTGTAAAAGCTCTGATACTGTTACATCCTTTTTTTTTAACAGGTCTAATACTGATTCATAAATTTTTTAAACTCTGATATATCTATTTTTATATTTATTTTGATACTATTTGAAAAATTACTCTGATCAACCTATTTATCTTAAATGCTTTACTAATCTTACTTTTGCACTGATACCAAATTGACTCGTGCATTCATTTTTGATTCTTGTTCTAATTGTCTCACTCTTACTTTAACATCAAGATAATTAAAAGAAAAGAGATATACCTTCTCATATCTATTGCTCTGATACTAGAATTAAAGAATTTTTTTATATACACTCTTTATATAAGAAAGGGGGAGATTTGTTTTGAAATAGTCAAAATAATCTAATCCATACAAGAAAGAAGAGGATTTTGATTGAATAAGGATAATCTTTAGAAATTCTCTAATTCATTCATAAATTATTTGAGCTAAATGAGTTAATTCATTAAAATTTGTATATTATGACCCTCTATGATTAAACTCTTGGCATAGTTTTTCTTGTGCTTCAAAAATCTAAATTACTTGAGCTTTAAAGATATTTTTTATGAGCACTCAAATATTTTGTCATCATCAAAAAAAGAGAGATTGTTGCTCCAAAAATTAATTTTGATGATCACAAACCATTTGAGGAGACTACTAATAAGTTTTCTATATTTCGAGAGTACTTTTATGATGTTTCAGGTAGTTCAAGAGATTGAATTTGAAAAGCATCATCAAATATACCAAAAGTAAAAGTTACAGCAAATTGGTGAAGTTTTGAAGGCTTTTGAGAGTGTCCAAACTAATTTGAATTCATTTGAGAGCATTTAGATGAGTTCTGGTATGTTTTGAACATTAAATGCATAAAAAATTAGGTTAGAACATGATGGGATGACCTATCTGGGTTATCTCCTTCTGTTGGTAGCCGGCACGCAGTATTTTGTATCATGGCATGCTGTGGGATGACCCACCTGGGATGCCTCATATAATTGGGATGCTACATGGGATGCCTCCCTGAGATCCTGAGATCAAAACAGAAAGTCAGACTTTTTGTCTGGCCAATTGAGACGCCCCAATACCAGTGGGACACCCCATTTCTGTGAGCACGCATAACGACTAATTTTTAGTCTATTTTTTATGCATTTAATATGCATTAAACATACTCCAACAGCTCTAAACCAACTCTAAGATATTCTTAAGGGTGAATGGCAACTATAAATGCTCTATTCAAGTAGAAATCACAAGGTTTTTGCAAGCTCAAAGATTAAATCCGAGAAAAGCTACTTTCAGCCCTAAAAAAGAGTTTGAAATATTTAAGCAGTTCACCAATCACTCTCCAGCAGCAATCAAGTGTGGAATTCATTGAGAGTGAACAGCAAAGGCTTCCACCCCTTAAGTATTATATTTCTATTACTTTTATTGTGTGTATTTAAGAGGTTTGTGTGCTGAAATTTGTATACTCTATTTTTCTCAAATAATTTTTGGGTGTTTGAGTTTTGGGGGATTCTAAAACTCATTTGGATTAATCCAAACCCTGAATCAGAGTATTAAGGGTTGGCTTGTATCGAAAAAATAAATGTTCTTGCTGGGAAGGCAAGGGTCGGAAGTGTCCGACATGGTGTAATCTATTGTTATCCATTTAGTGAATTAAAATTTTAAGTAGAGACTTGG
Source organism: Elaeis guineensis (assembly GCF_000442705.2). Taxonomy (NCBI): domain Eukaryota; kingdom Viridiplantae; phylum Streptophyta; class Magnoliopsida; order Arecales; family Arecaceae; genus Elaeis; species Elaeis guineensis. Next base: position 102,479,124 of record NC_025993.2, on the reverse strand, counting down.
AGAGTGGATGTAGGTACAAGATTGACATCGAACTACTATAAATTTTTTGTATTTGCTGTGCTTGCCTCTCTTCATTTGTTTATTGTGCTCATTACATATTTACATCTTGTTTGTGTTTGAATTTATTTCTATTGAAAATCGATACACTTCACTCTTCACTTTGGCACATTAGTTAAGTAGTATAATCTTTCAAATTTCAAAAAGATCTAATTCACCCCCCCTCTTGGGCTCCATATCTGGGCAACAGAGGACAACCATCGGCATCGAGCTCGATCGAGGAGGGAGCAAGGTGTTAGCGGCATGGGCAAGGAGAAGGATCAGTTCTCACATTTTGGGATAAAATTTTGCCCTAAAACAATAATTTTTTTTTCAAACTAAACAATCTTTAGCGACGAAATAATTTCATTGCCAAATATAAAAATTTTATTATAAAAAACTATATTTTTTGTGATAAAATTTTTTTTATCACAAATGATTAATTTTTAGCAACAAAAAATTTATTTCATCGCAAATAATTCTTTTGGCGACGAAAAAAATTTCATCGCAAAAAAAAACTCTGGCGATGAAAAAATTTCATCACTAAAAATATACTTCTAGCAATGAAAATTAAAATTTCATCGTAAAAGATTTATTTTTTTTAATATAATAATATTTAATGATAAAATATTTTTATCACCAAATACAAAAAAATTTATCGTAAAAACTATATTTGTTGCAACAAAAATTATTTCATCGCAAATTACTTAATTTTTAATGATAAAAATTATTTTTTATTGTAAATAATTTTATTTTTGATGATGAAAAATCTATTTCATCATAAAAAATTAAAAAATCTAGAGATGAAAAGAAAAATTATCGTTAAAAATTTACTTCTAGCAACGAAAATTATAATTTCATCGTAAAAGATTTAACTTTTTACGATAATTTTTTTTTATTGTAAATACTTAATTTTTGGTAATAAATTTTTTTATTACAAAAATATATTATTTGCAACAAAAAATATTTTTATCGCTTAAATTTCATCGCTAAAAATTAGATTTCTTGTAGTGGGGGAAAGGCTCATCCTCAGAGAGAGGCTGAAAATTCGAATGTGGTCGTCTTCCTCTTGGCACCGTACCTGCAATGCTTAAACCATGCATATGACTAACTTGACATATAAATGAATATAATAATAAAAATAATAATAAAAAATATATAAATGCTAATGAATAAAATTAGATTCCATACTATTATTGCAAGAGAAGATTCAACAAAGAATATAAATCTACTCATCAATATCCATGTCCTTTTTGATTTGTAGGTCCTCTTCGAATTACAATAATCAACTAATATATTATCTTCTATCTCATCATCATTTATGAACCGATCATCGCCCTCCGAATCATCAAGATTAAATACAACATTAGCTTCAACTTCGGAGAGTGGCCGATCAGTCCTATTCAAAGGAGTTGTCATAAGTTTTTCATCAACAAGGAGCTTGGTCAATGTTTGTTCTTTTTCTTGAAAAGCTTCTTCTTCATGTAGATCTGAATTTTCATCCATCTCTAGTTAGGTTGATATGTCATATATATCTTTAGGTATTATTTTTTGTTTGACATGTCAATCACTTCGATACTTTGAATCCTTTAAATATATTACTTGTTTCACTTGAGTTGCTAATATATACAGCTCATTCTGGTATCATGTTCGTATAAAATTTATACTGATAAAGTATGGATCAATATGAATATCGATCTTTTTATTAGTAATATCCCACCATTCATATTGAAATAAAAATATCGAATTATTGGACTCATACTTCAGTTCTATGTTATCTATCAATACACTAAGATATTCAATCTCCTCTTCTCCTTCATATCCTATCATAGCAATCTCACTATTTTAGATTCGTCTTCACATCTCAAACTCTATTATATGAAATCTCATTCCTCCAATGATATAGGATGCATAGTAGTTAACCCTTCGATCGGAGCCACATGCTAAATCATACAACTCATCAGTCGTACCCTCTTCTTTATTGAAATGCTTAGATTTCATCTACAACATAACATAAAAAATTATGTTGGTTCAAATAATTAATTTTATAATTATTAAAATATAATGTAATACTAGTGAAACTTACATGGTCTTCAAATTATTTTATAAATTTTCTCTTATGTCAATCATAAACATCTATATTATTCTCCTTGGATAGTATCCTCTTATGTTCACTGCAATAAGTCATGATTTTTAATTTTACATCGACATGAAAAACTTAGTTAGAATACTAAAAAATATGCTAATAGGGTACTTATTCAATAAAATCTTTAATTTCTTTATCATTATTTAGAATATAGAAGTATGCTTGGATAGCTCATTCACATCCATAAACTCATATCTCCTTCTACCTATGGGTCGAACCGTTTGTTTGAATATGGATAGTGTTGGCTCATTGTCATCCCATTCATGGTCTATGTTACAATCTACACAATTGAATCTTATTTCGATATTGTTAAGATACATCGAATAGAACATGTGACACACTCCATAGCTATGTATGCTTCCGCTATAGACCCTTCAGGCTATGCCTTATTGTGCATATATTTTTTTAAGATACACAAGAATCTACAAAAAAAAATAAATTTAAATTTAACTAATATATTTACATCTTATAATTGATATGACAAACGGATAATGATTTCTTTATCTTTCAATAGGATACATCTACTGATAATGCATCGGTCTAGCCAAAAATACTTTTTTTAGGAGATGAATAGGCAGGTGCACCATAACATAAAAAAATTATGATAAAAATATTTTTTTTAACTTACAAAGAATGAGCACAATATCCTTATCATACTTCTCAAGTAAGTTAATCTTCAATTTTTGACAACATAGTTCTCGAAAGAACACTCTCAACTCAATTAATGCAGCTTGAACATCATCACTCAGATAGCCATGCATGCCACAGGAAGCAAGCACTGTATCATCACATAGGAGTCATGACTTTTCATACCAGAGATATTGCCATCGTTATTGCTAACACACCGCGATATATTTGAAATATAAGCATAAAAAAATTTTATGATTTTGAACCATCCACGAAAACTCTTTTTCTTCTCGTCAAATAGTGAATAATATGCAGGTGAAAATAAAAATTTATCACCTTGACAAACTAAATGCAACTCCAGTTAGATTTCTATTTCTTGTAAATTAAGACGAGCTTTTGAATTATCTTTTATTTTTTCTGAAATGTTCAACACTGTATCGATGACATTATCATATATATTCTTCTCAATGTGCATTACATCTAGGTTATGATGAAGTAGTAGCTGCTTCCAGTATGATAGTTCAAAAAATATGCTTTACTTCATCCAATTCAGCTCAGTTTTAGTACACTTTCGCTTGCGAGTACCCAATATTTTTCTAAATTTCATATTTTCAATGGCTTCAAGTTGTTTTAAAATTTTCAATCCATTTAACTCTGTTGGAGCACAATCTCAGCTCCTCCCACGGACCTTGGGTGCAGCAGAACCAGCAACGAACAAATCTAGAGACTTCTGGACTCGATCAAAGGCCCTTTACGAAATCAGTCTGGTTGCTGTCTTCTTCGTTAGCCTTTCGTTCCAGATGAAGAACGCCTCTGAAATCACCTCTAAAAAATCCAAGATCTGGTACCCAACAATATCAGGCCTGGACCGAGGTCTTTCAATTTGTAGATCTTAAATTGGGATATTCTAGATAGGGAAGAAGGTAGATGAAAATAGACCTTGTAGATCTGTCCTGCTGCAGCCTTTCCTGTAGATCTGTTGATGGAGATCTCACCCATACCTCAAACGATCTCAGATCAACTCCAGATCTGAGAGAGACTTATACCAACCTCTTCTCAAGAGATTCTAGGTCCTGGACCTGGTGTTTGGGTGATTGCAAGAGAGGAGGGGAGCAATCTGGTTGGCGGCTGCAAGGAGGAAGGGGGTAGCACCTCCCTTCTTTCTTTCCTTATCTGGACCTAACGGCAAGAAACCCTAGAGTTTCTTGCTCCTGGGGCATGGAGGATGGCTGGAGAGAGAGGGAGAAGAGAGAGAGAGACTTGGGAGAAAGAGTTGTCTATTTCCTTGGCTTAATCAAACCTATACAAGTACATGTATATATAAACATAGGGTCAAGTGACCCATACCCAAAACTCCCTTGACCAACTCTATGGGAGATTATGTTAACCCAAGCCCATGTACACCCATGACTCGACTTAATCTCACCTATCCTGGGCCCAGATCTGGCCCATAAAGAGTTGGTCCCTTGAGGCCCACATAACCTAGACCTCAAGAACCCGAAAGGCCCACAGCCTTTCAACCTAGGGCCCAACTAGCCCTAGAGCCTCCATAAAGCCCTCATGAATGATGGACCTTGGCCTTAGCCTTGGTCCCTTGGGCCTTGGGCACACCATCTGTATCACAACAATCTCCACCTTGGTGTCCCAAGGCCTCAACCAGCTCCACTCTGTCCATCAGTCGAATCAGCTCAACACATCTCTGAAAGCTGTCCTGTGAAAGTACCTTCGTAAGTGCATCAGCTGGATTCTCCTTGGTGTGTACCTTTACCAGCTCCACCTCGCCATCCTCCACAAGCTCCCTGATCCGATGATACCGAATATCGATGTGCTTTGTCCTTGCATGATAGACTGTGTTCTGTGCTAATAGAAGTGCACTCTGGCTGTCACAGTGCACTCTAATGACCTCCTGAGTAAGGCCCATCTCCGTCAACAAACCCTTCAGCCAAATTGCCTCCTTAGCTGCTTCTGTTAGCCCGATGTACTCCACCTCTGTAGTGGACAGGGCCGTGATAGGCTGCAGACTCGATCTTCAAGAAATAAGACCTTCATACAGGCTAAAGATGAAGCCTGTCGTAGACCTCTGGGTATCCACATCTCCATCGAAGTCTGTATCTACATAACTACCAATCAGCCCCTGAGCCTCCTTGGACATATCAGAGTATCCCACTGCACCTCCTCGCTGTCCGTAGCAGATGCCAACTCCAACTGAACCCGTCAGATATCTAAATATCTACTTCAGAGCTCTCCAGTGCTTCCTGCCAGGCTGCACCATGAACCTGCTAACCTGACTCACTGCATGAGCGATGGCTGGCCTACAACAGACCATCGCATACATCAAGCTCCCAACTCCTGAAGCATAAGGAACCTTCTCCATCTCCTGAGCCTCCACCTCAGTCTGTGGCGCCATGGTCTTCGAGAGTCTGAAGTGACCGGCAAGTGGCAGCTCCGTCGGCTTTACTCCCTTCATCTTGAACCTCTCTAAGACCTTCTGTATGTAGCCCCCCTGAGATAGATGCAGCACCCTTCGGGCTCGGTCTCTAAAAATCTCCATGCCTAGGATCTTCCTTGCAGGGCCCAAATCCTTCATCTCAAACTCCCAAGATAAGGATGCCTTCAGATCCTGCACAACCTTCCTACTCTTGCATGCTATAAGGATGTCATCCACATACAAGAGTAGGAACACCCTAGAACCATCCTCAAGAAACTGAACATAAACACAGGGATCATACTCGCACCTGAAAAGTCCAATGCTGTGCACATAGGAGTCGAACCGCTTGTACCATTGCCTCGGCGACTGCTTCAGCCCGTACAGCGACTTCTGCAACAAACAAACCTTTCCCTCTGATCCCGGATCCCTGAAACTGGGTGGCTGCTCCATGTAAATCCTCTCCTCCAAATGCCCATGGAGGAATGCCATCTTGACATCTATCTGCTCCAGCTCTAAATCCTGAGCTGCTACAATGCTCAGCAACACTCTGATGGAAGTATGTCTGACGACGGGAGAGAAGACCTCGCTGAAGTCGATGCCTTCCTTCTGGGAGTATCCCTTGGCCACTAACCTCACCTTGAATCTGATACCTCCCTGCTCTGAAGGTCCTTCCTTGCGACTGTAGACCCATTTGCAGCCAATGGGCCTCTTTTCCTGTGGCAACTGCACCAATCGCCATGTCTGGTTCTTGTGGAGAGACCGCATCTCCTCGGACATCGCCTGGATCCACCGCTCTCTGTCCTGGCTCTCAATAGCCTCTTGATATGTATATGGGTCTCCATTCGCTGTCACCAGGGCATATGACAGCGTCTCCTCGAAGTCATATCGGTCCGATTGCCTGATGGTCCTCTTGGGCTTGTGTAGGGCAACACCGATATCAGTCCTCGATCCAGTTCGCTCCTGCTGGACCTCTCTGCCTCGATCAACCATCCAAGTACTCTCCACCTATGGAGACACCTTAGGTAGGTGCTCCACCTGAATGTCATGTCCTCCAGTAGTACCTACAAGAGGCAAAATCAAAGAGGTTAGCTGTCCAGCAGCACCCTGCTGGACCTCCTCCTGCTCCTGCTGCTCCTTTATGCCTGCTCGCCTCCGTAGGACTGACTCCTCATCAAAAGTCACATCCCGACTAATGATGACCTTCTTTTCCAAGGGATCCCATAGCCTGTATCCTTTAACTCCTCGTGGATAGCCTAGAAACACCGTCTTGCATGATCTGGCATCTAGCATGCTTCGCTCACCAGCTCCAATGTGCACATAGGCCGTGCACCCAAATATCCGTAGATGGTCCAGCCCAACTGTCCTCCCAGACCACACCTCCTCTGGAAGCCTTCCATCCAACCTGGTGTGAGGTGACCGATTGACCAAGTAATCAGCTGCGTCAACTGTGTCAACCCAGAATGCCTTTGGAAGCCCTGCCTGCAGCCTCATGCATCATGCCTTTTCCAAAAGTGTTCTGTTCATCCTCTCGGCCACCCCATTCTGCTGTGGAGTCTCCTTAATTGAGAAGTGTCTCCTGATCCCACACTCCTCACAGTAATCTTGGAACTCTCTGCTGGTGTACTCCCCGCCATTGTCTGACCTCAGACACTTCACACTCCTCTCTTGCTCCTTCTCCACCTCAGCTCTCCAGATCTTGAACTTGGTGAAGACCTCTGACTTCTCTCTCATGAAGTAAATCCAGAGTTTTCTTGAGAAATCATCAATCATGGTCATGAAGTATCTGGCCCCATTCCTAGCTAAAACTGGGGCTGGTCCCCACACATCCGTGTGTACTAACTCCAGAGGGGCTGCACTGCGGGCTGTACTGATGTTGAACTAAACTCTCCTTTGCTTTCCCATCTGGCAAGGCTCACAGATCTCTCCTGTAGCACCATCCTCCAGATCAGAGATGAGTCCTCTCCTGCTCAACTCCCTCAGCCTCTTGTCACCCATGTGGCCTAGGCGGTAGTGCCACATCCTGTAAGCCCCCTGTTGGTCCTGTGCTGTAGCTGTTGCATCAGACTCTTCAATCACCACAGATCCCTCCATGCGATAGAGGTTATTGTCCAACCTCCTGCCTCTCATCACTACAATAGCTCCATTAGAGATGTTCAGTACTCCACTTCTAGCCCTACTGCTGAAGCTGTATCCACTGCGCTCCAAGTAGCCAAGTGACACCAGATTCTTTTCTAGCTCTGAAATATACTTTACATTTGTCAATGTCCTCACAATTCCATCAAACATCCTCACCCTGACTGTCCTTATCCCAGCCACCTTGCAAGGATGATTGTCACCTAGAGTCACTGATTCCTCATCTGTCTTGGTGTATGTCGCAAACCAAGACCTGTGTGGTGTGTAGTGATGTGAGCACACAGAGTCTAGTATCCACTCCTCTATGTAATGCCTGTGACCATCTGATACCACAAGTAGATCATCCTCCACCTACTGCCTAGCAACTGCACTTACTAATTCTGAGCCACTTCTTTCTCCCTTCTTGCTCTTCCATAGTGGACATTCTCGCTTGAAGTGCCCGAACTCATTGCACTTGAAGCATTTCATCTCTTTCTTTTCCTTTCTGGACTTGGACCGCCCCTTGGACTTGCTTCTGCCTCAGCCTCTACCTGTTCTCTCTCCTACTGCCAAACCCTCTTGGGGAGCTTGATCTCTGGTCAACTTTTTTCTCTGCTCATTAGACCTCAGCACAGAGACCATGTCCTCATATTTCAGAGTCTCCTTGCCATAGAGCAGTGTAGTCACCAAAGAGTCATATGATCCTGGCAGTGAACACAGAAGCAATAGAGACTTGTCCTCCCCATCCAGCTTCACCCCGATATTCATCAACTTAGTGCACAACTGGTCGAACCTCTGAATGTGGCCAATCACATCAGATCCCTCCTGCATCCGAAGACTGTACAACCTCTTCTTCAGCATTAGCTTGTTGCACATATTCTTCCCCATATACATGGTGTGCAACTTCGACCAAAGGCCCTTCGGGATCTTTTCTTCCAGCACTGAATACAATGCCGCATCTGCCAAACATCCTTTGATCACCGAGCATACTTTCTTCTCCAACGATGCCCACTGTCTATCTGTCATTCCCTCAGGCTTCTCATCCAAATCCTGATCCAGATCTGCTTGCACCAGAAGATCCTCCACCTGAATTTTTCACATGAAAAAATTTTTCTTGCCATCAAACTTCTCAACATCGATCTTCATATTGCTGCCCATGACTGGATCCAAGCCAAACAAGCAATATAAAATCAAGAAGTATAGAATATACCTTGATGGTACCTTGCTGAAAATTTTCAGCACTTGGGATCTTCAACTTCTCACGCTTGGAACCGCTTCCTCACCAATGTGGCTCTGATACCAATTATTGGAGCATAATCTTGGCTCCTCTCATGGACTTTGGGTGCAGCTAAACCAGCAACAAACAAATCTGGAGACTTCTGGACTCGATCAAAGGCCCTTTACGAAATTAGCCTAGTTGCTGTTTTCTTTGTCAACCTTTCGTTCCAGATGAAGAACGCCTCTGAAATCACCTCTAAAAAATCCAAGATCTGGTACCTAACCAGATCAGGCCTGGACTGAGGTCGTCCAATTTGTAGATCTCAAATCGGGGTGTTCTAGATAGGGAAGAAGGTAGATGAAAACAGACCTTGCAGATCTGTCCTGCTGCAGCCTTTCCTGTAGATCTGTTGATGGAGATCTCACCCGCACCTCAAACGACCTCAGATCAACTCCAGATCTGAGAAGAACTTGTACCAACCTTTTCTCAAGAGATTTCAGGTCCTGGACCTATTGTTTGGGTGACTGTAAGAGAGGAGGGGAGCAATCTGGTTGGCGGCTGCAAGGAGGAAGGGGGTAGCGCCTCCCTTCTTTCTTGCCTTATCTGGAACTGGCGGCAAGAAACCCTAGGGTTTCTTGCTCCTGGGGCATGGAGGATGGCTGGAGAGAGAGGGAGAAGAAAGAGAGAGACTTGGGAGAAAGAGTTGTCTATTTTCTTGGCTTAATTAAACCTATACAAGTATATGTATATATAAACATAGGGTCAAGTGACTCAAACCCAAAACTCTCTTGACCAACTCTATGGGAGATTAGGTTAATCCAAGCCCATGTACACCCATGACTCGACCTAATCTCACCTATCCTGGGCTCAAACCTAGCCCATAAAGAGTTGGTCCCTTGAGGCCCACATAACCTAGACCTCAAGAATCCGAAAGGCCCACAGCCTTTCAACCTAGGGCCCAACTAGCCCTAGAGCCTCCATGAAGCCCTCATGAATGATGGACCTTGGCCTTAGCCTTGGTCCCCTGGGCCTTAGACACACCACCTGGATCACAACAAACTCCTTAGGTGACAGATGCCGGTCAGACTTACCATCAAACTATTGATTATAATGGATCCTCCCAGAGTGATTAGCAGGTAGAAATTGCTCATGACCTATGAAGTAGATTTTTCTTCCATACTGTAAATGTAAGGAGGATGTATCCTTGTTGCATATTAGATATGTTAGATATCCTTTGGTACTCTATCCAGATAAGTTTTCATCCACAGAAAAATCATTTATAGTCCATAAAATTGAAGCATGCAACTTAAAATTTCTTCGACTGATAGAATCATATGTTTGTACTCCATTTTTCCATGACTCCTTTAGATCATCGATTAAAGATCATAGATATACATCAATTTTATTATCTCATACTTTTGGACCCAGAATCAATAGTGATATAAAAATAAATAGATCTTTCATGCACTTCCAAGGTGACACATTATATGGTATTAGCATTACATACCACATGTTGTAGGAAGTACTCAAATTGTTAAAGAGATTAAATCCATATGTCGTTAGACCAAGTCCGATATTGTATGGGTCACTCGCAAAGGGTGAATGATTTACATGGAAGTCTTTCTACACTACAGAGTCAGTTGAATGGCCAAATATGTTGTCCTTTAAAACTCATTGCTCATGATGCCATTTCATTTCTTCAGCTATCTTTGTGGATATATATAACTTTTGAAGTCTTAGAATCAATGAAAAATATCTCAAAAGCTTATAAGGTATCTTCTTTCTTTTCTTATTATCAATTTTGTACCTAGGCTCACCACATTTCGAATATTCACTTACTTGTTCGTTATCCTTATAAAATAATATATAGTCATTTTTGTAGGTATATATGGGAATATAGACAAGTCTCAATTCTCGTATGTATGTTTTTGCTTCAGAATATATTTCAGAAGTCTCTCTCCATCAGGAAGAGTTGCTTTAATCAATACCAAATTTTGATCTAATGACTTCTGACTTCATCGGTTCAAAATTTTAATATGAAGTAATTTGATCAAAAACTCTAACTTGGAAAACTTTACACAATTTGGATAGAGCGGCTCTTTTGCATTCCTTATAAGCTTTGCAAACTATTCAGAAGTCTCTTCTATCTCATTAATATTATGTTTATGATTAGAACTGCCTTCAGATGCACTAATACTCATGGGTATATTTGAGCGAACATCCTGATGTAAATCATCTAATAGTGAAGCTATACCATCATATTTGATAGGTTTAGCAGCATCACTATCATCTTCAATATCGTCATTGTCGCACACAACTTCATTCGGATCATCCTCTCCATATCATATCCAATGAGTATACTTCTTGTCTATACCATAACATAGCAGATGCTTATCAACAAATGATATATGATGATATACTATATTGACACATCTCTTGCATGGACACTTTATCCTACTGGCACTGTCAGCCTTATACCATGCAAACTTTATAAAATTTCGAACATTGTTTCGGTATTTAGGCAAGAAAACACCCTTGGTATTCATCCAACTTTTATCGATATCCATCTGACAACAAAAAAAATTGTTAACAATAAAAAAAATATCCCTGGTATTCATCTGAATTGGATTCCGACCTGGATCCCAGATCAGATTCTGACCCAGATACCAATCCAGATTCACTATCTACAGATTTTGTATATACAAATACAAGGCAATTGCTACCTAATTATTTTATCATTTAAAATGACTTACATAATAAATGTATATGAGCACCAACTAATAGGTAAAGATAGGTCCTATCTTTTTCAAAAATGCATCACTTTTATTGTTGCCATAGCTTTATTTTTTATTTCATATCTGAATAAAATTCGATAGCATCTCTCTATAGTTCTCCAAGTACACGATATAAATGGATCATATTTTAACCACATCTAACATGTACCTGAAGAACAAATGAGATAACTACAATGAAATTTTTCATAATAGAATAAAGAATACCATGACAATAATAAAAAATTGATGTATTTTTGAACAACCTGAATGGGGCATCTAAGAGCCATTCACAGAGTCTATTTTAGAGATTCTGGGACCGACTCTTGAACGAAAGTCTAAAGTTACATCAATGCATGCATTAAATCACTACCATGCATCTCTCTATGAAAATAAAGAGATATACCTAGATCTAAAGCAGATCTTGAACCAGATCTGGATAGGATCCGACCCGGATCCGACTTGGATCCCGACCTTAATCTGATCATGACCTGGATCCGAAATGGATCCCGGATCAGATCCCGACCTAGATCTCGGGCTGGATCCCTATCTGAATTCGACCTAGATCTCAGATCAAATCTGAGTCGATTCAGATCAGATGATCCTGATCCAGATCTCAGATCGAATCTCGATCCAGATCTCAGACCAGATCCCAACATGGATCTGACTCGGACTGCGATCTGGATCTAACTCAGATCGGATCCAAGTCGATTCAGACTGAATCGCAGACCGAATAGTTCATATGGATTAAAATTTATTATTTTTATTAAAAAATATTAATTTTTTAAAAATAATTTTTTATTTTATTAATAAATCATCCCCCCACCCCCTCTCTTGGGGCTCTGATGGCCATCCATGGGAATGCCACCCCCTTCCCCCGACCACCGCAGGCCGTCCGCGGGAACACAACCCCCCTCCCCCCTACATCCTCTGCCCCATGGCTACTGCAGGCCATCCGTTGGAACAAACCCCCCCATCCTCCGCCCCCCAATGCCCCTCCACCCCACCCTACTCCCGCTGGCGCATGGTCCCTCGGCCCTCATGAAATGCCCCCCCTTTGCCCTCCCCCAACCCTCACGAAACCCCCCTCTTCTAGCCCTGACGTGACCTAGCCCCGCCAAACACCCCCCTCCCTCTCCTTCCTTCCTGCCCGGGCACCCACCCCCGCCCCTCCCTTCCCTGCAGAGCAAAAAAAAAACTATTTACCTTAAAAGTTGGTGGTGACAGTGGTGGCAGCGGAGGGGGTGCGCTCACCGACGAGGAAGCTCGAGAGGGTTTCGACAAGTGAGAGGGAGGGAGAGAGTCAGGAGGGTGGGGAGAGAGAGCCAGGAGGATTTTGTGGGAACCAAGTGACCTGAGATTTTTATAGGATTTTTCATGATGCAATTATTAGCAATAAAAAATTTACGTTGCTATAAATTATTATTAGTGATGAAAATAGAATTTTCATCGCTAATAATTCCTACCATTTTTTTTTTAAATTTTTTCCTCTAAAAAATATTAACCAAAAAAATTCTTTAAAAAAACTAATTTGCAATGAAAATAAAATATACATCGCTAATAACTATTATTATCAATGAAAATAAAATTTTTGTCACTAATAATTTCCACCAAAATATTTTTTTTCTCTAAAAATTTTTCACTTTAAAAAAATTTAACAAAAAATTTTTAAAATAAAAATTTATGATGATAATTCTAATTATTTGTGACTCTTATTTTTCATCATAAATAATCTATTATTTATATTTTTAAAATTTTTTAAATTTTTATGTATTATTTGTGACTAAAATTTTATGTTGTAAATAAGTAATATTTGCGATAAATTTTTTTTTTACATCATAAATATTAAATTATTTACGACATAAATTTTTCATCGTAAACTATTTATTTTTAAAAAATATTTTAATTTTTTATCGATTAGTTGTGATGAAAATTTTTAATCATAAATAATTTAATTTATGATATAACTAAAATTTCTATTATAATTAATAAATTATTTATGATAGAAAATATTTTACATTGCAAAAATCTTGTAGTATAATCTTTTTTTCTCTGAATATGATATAATTTTAGAATTTAAAGTTCATCTTCACTATTCATTATCTAAATAATTATCATTAGAGTATCATCACTAAAGACTATCTCGATCTAGTAGTCCTAGCTATGTCGATCAATAAAATTTAATTTCGATGATCATGAATAACTGCATAATGATCTGATAGATAGAGATTTTTGATGGATTTAAAAACTTACAATGATGATCTCAGTAATATTTTTAGCATACTATCAAAATTTTATCTCAATCAGATATCATTATTATGGTTAATTTAGCATAAGATGATTTGAGCCGTTAAATAAAAAATGAGTGATCAAAAGATCAAACGATGTCCGATTATAAGATAATTTTTTTAGATAGATGATCATTGCTACTACTTTGATCATTTGTATAATGGTGATCATAAAATTCAAACCATACGTATATGAACCATCCAAAACTCTATGTCACTTGATACTTATTTTTAAAATCCTAAAGTAATTATACTTATACTTTTATAAGATCTACTTAATGTGGATAGTTCATATATGTGTAATTTGAATTTTACAATCACCACCATACAGATGATTAAAGTAGTAGCAAAAATTATTTATGTAAAAAATTACCTTATAATCAGACGTCATTTGGTCTTTCGATCATTCATTTTTTATTTAACGATCTAAATCATCCCATATTAAATTGACCATGATAATGATATCCAATTAAAATAAAATTTTAATAATATACTATAAATATCATCGAGATTATTATTATAATTTTTAGATCTATCAGTGGTCTTTATCTATCAGATCATCATGCAGTTATTTATGACCATCGAAATCAAATTTTATTGATCGACATAGCTAAGGCTATCGGATCGAGGTAGTCTTTTGTGATGATACTCTAATGATAATTATTTAGATAGTGAATGATAAAGATAGATTTTAAATTTTAAAATTATATCATATTTAAAAAAAATAAAAAAAATATTTGATTGTAAAATATATTTACGATCGATTTTTCAGTTGCAAAATATATTTACGATCAATTTTTTTGATTATAAAATATTTAAAAAAATTTATGATCAAAAAATCAATCATAAAATACCCAATTTTTTTTTTAATTTATAAAATATTTACATCATGAATAATTTGATGATTATTTTTTTAAAATTTTTTGATTTTCATTGATTATTTATGATAAAATCTTACATCATAAATAATTCAATATTTATGATGCAAAATCCATTTTACATCATAAATACAAATTATTTATGATGTACATTTTATGCATTGCAAATAATCTAATATTTATTTTTTTTTAATTTTTTATTTTCATCGATTATTTACGATGAAAATTTTGCATCATATATAATTCAATATTTGTGCATCATAAATACTAATTATTTATGATGAATAAATTTATGTCATAAATAATCTGATATTTATTTTTAAAAAAAATTTTAATTTTTATCGATTATTTATGATGAAAGTTTTGCATCGTAAATAATGAAATACTTGTGACGCAAAATCTATTTTGCATCATAAATACCTATTATTTATGATGAATAAATTTATGTCATAAATAATCTGCTATTTATTTTTTTTAATTTTTAATTTTCATCAATTATTTACAACATAAATTTTGCATCATAAACAATCCAATATTTGTGATAAAAAAATTATTTTATGTTACAAATATAACTTATTTATGATATAAAATTTTACATCGTAAATAATCTGATATTTATTATTTAAAAATTTTTTTATTTTTATCAATTAGTTGTGACAGTAATTTTACATTATAAATAATTCAATATTTGTGACACAAAGTATATTTTGCATGTCAAATACTAGTTATTTATGATGTAAAAATTTATATCATAAATAATCTACTATTTATTTTTTTAAAATTTCTAATTTTTGATGATTATTTATGATAAAAATTTTGTATCATAAATAACCCAATATTTGCAATAGAAAGTCAATTTTATGTCATAAATAATTGGTATTTATGATGCAAAAAATATACATCACAACTAATCAATGAAATTTGTTTCAATATTTATGATTTTTTAGATTATTTGTAATAAAAATTTTTATCATAATAATTTAATATTTATAATGTAAACTATTTTTTATGTCATAAATAAAAATTATTTACCATGAAATTTTTTTTATCATAAATAATTTATTTTTTATGAAGAAATTTTTTTATATCATAAATAGTATTATTTATGATGAAAATATTTACGTCATAAATAATTCTATCACAAAAATTCTATTTTCTTGTAGTGGATGGAGTATTGGGAAGCAGACATGCTGATGGAGATCACGTTGGAAGCCGGGACTCCGGTGGCACTGGATGATTTCATGGATAGGTATTAAAAAATTAATTTTGCCAGGATTAGGGCACAGCTTGATTCAATAGAGCTGCTGAAGCTTGGCCTCTCGATTAAGGGCCAACAGGGGCTCTTCTAGCAACCCTTCATTTATGAGAACGTCCTGATCATGTGCTACAAGTGTGGCCAGTTGGGTCATGATGAAGGAGGCTGCAGTTTCATGCCAGAGATGAAGGCTTGCCAGGGCCTTACACTACAACCTAAAATTTCTGTGAGTCCAATGATCATGGAGAGTTCTCAATCGGAGGCAATCCTTTGCCCAATATGACTCGACCTCATCTTGGGCCGTGGGTTGTAGCATCATTAGTTCGCCAACCCCACCCATTAGGGCTCCTGCGAAGCCGAGGAACGAGATGGTTCCTAACATATCTTCCTCCGACCCATGTTCCTCCCTCTCTCGTCAGGTTCACCTATACAACCGATGATCTCTCCTAGCTCACTACTGGATTCTGATGATTGGTAGAAGCCATCGAAGGTAGCCTAATGACGTTCACCGATGAAGAGTTGGGATTGTTCAGACTCGAATCGTGTGGAGCTAGTTGATTCAATAAATGGGTTCTAATTGTTGGCTAACTCAGACTCAAATAGGAGACGAGGTCAACCCAATGGACCATTATATGACTGATGTCGATGGAATGAGGTTGAAACAAGCATAGAGTCCAGCCTGTAGGTCAGCCCAAGTGAGTTCATCAAAGAGCTCTAGTGGTGAACTCTCAAAGGTGCTCAGCTTGATGCTAGAAAGGGTGGAGTCGGAAGTGGGTGGTGATGGAGCTTGTTGGATTCCACGATCATCTAATGGTGATGTCGCTTGGGGTCCCAAGCTGGCGTTTGGCACTACTTCTAATGGCTCTTTTGGTCTACATCTGGTAAGAGAATTTTTTTGGGGAGCTCGAAAGAGGAGTCTCGAGTGTCACAATATTGGAAGGAGCTCGGGGAGGTGGTTCCGTTGATGGAGCAACCAATTGTGTCTATGAGCGATGGAGAAGTAGTCCGAGGGGGATAGAGCTATCACTCTACATGATTTGGAGATAGGATGCCCGATTGAAGCTTCAGTATTATGCCACGAGGACATAGTGGGATGCCTAAAGCAGGCCTTAGAAGGAGGCCATGACCTATTTACCTTGAAGACTGATGTGGTAGGATCTGTGGATGATGGAGGGGCTTTGGCAGACTTGACCTGAGGCCTTGCAGCCTCTTGTTCTATTACGCAATGAAGGTGTGCTACTTTGGAATGTGAGGGGTGCAGGCAAACCATCTTTCCTCTCCACCTTCTGAATGATGCATCAGCATGTTCCAAATCTTTGTGTTTTGATGGAGACGAGGTTGTCTGGGTCTAGACTTGATCGAATTTGGAAAGGTTTCTGCTTAGGTGGGGGTTCTATTCAATGGAATCCCAAGGTTTGTTAGATGGTATCATTGTTCTTTAGAAGGCTGGTGTTACCTCTGTAGATATTTTTCATCGATGTTCTCAGTAAGTAATTATTGTAAATGGTTTCACTTATATTTTGTCTAGTGTCTATGCTAGTACTGAGTATAGAAAAAGATATATATTGTGGTAGGAAGTGTCGACTCTAATTGCCTAGGGAATTCTGATGGTGGTCGGAGGTGATTTCAATTGTATTCTCAAACCCTAGGAAAAAAAGAAGGGGTAGACCATGGAGGAAGTGGAACATAGAGAGTTCAGGGACTTCATACAAACAAATGGCTTGATTGACCTCGGCTTCACAAGTCCATGATTTATTGGGTGTAACAACCATCATGGTGGGGTCAGGGTGTGAGAGAGAATTGATCAGGTCTTTGCGACTGTCAGATGGATTTAGCACTATTCTGCTTACATGATTCGGTACCTTTCTAGAATCATCTCTGATCATTGTCTGATCGTGTTTGATATAGATACAACTATTTCCTATCAGAGCCCTTTCTGATTTTAGAAACTTTGACTTTTCCATCCTCGATCCTAGGACATTGTGAGGGGCATTTGGAGGATATCAGTTCGGGATGATGCTAGATATCAGATGTCCCACAGACTTGACTTAATGAGGAGGCAGTTGTTAAGGTGGAACAGAGTGGAGGTGAGTGACATTTTTAGGTGGGTTAAGGGCATCGAGGCTTCTATATCAAATCTCCAGGTGCATGAGGATCGGAAGGGTGGGTGGATAGATTGTGAGTTGGCTGACCTCCGGAGTTTGCTTTCTGCCCACCATTCTTTTTTGAGATAGCAGGAGGTATTTTGGAGGCAAAAGTTTAGGATGCAATGGATTAAAGAAAGAGATCAAAACATGATATTCTTTCATCAAGCCACTATTATTCAGAGGCACAGAAATCTAATCAGGGTGCTCAGGGAGGCCGGGGGTTGGTGAAATAGTGGGGTGTGGTCCTCCCTTAAATACCTCTGACCCCCAAGCCATTGAGGCCCTTTTTGAACACATCTCGGGTACAACCATCGAGAGACCTTACCAACAAGGCAAATTGGCACCTTTTGCTTTTCTTTTTATGATGTTCGAATGGAAAAATATGCTTGCTACTAGGTGATGTTCTAGTACTCGAATCACCTAATGTTGTTTCAGATGGTACGATCTCTTGTTGCTTGAGGCGAGAGATAGGGTTCGATTCTGAAGGGTATTGTTTTTGTCCCTTTTATTTAGTACCCTTGTATCGTGAGTTCTAAAGTTTTAGATTGGTATACCTGAAACCTGGGCCTCAACCTAGGTAGAGGAGAATAGATCCAATAGAAAAACAATGCAATAGATGCAAATATATATAGAAAAAGTATGATATATCTCATATCATCCAATTCGATGTGTGTCGAACGGTACTAGTGGCCAATCGAGGTGGTTTCGGCATTCAAAACAAAACACCAGTGAGGATGGGGGGAGAGAGAAGGAAAAAGAGGAAAAGAGAGGGAGGAGAAAGGGAAGGAGAAGGAAAGACCAGGGAGGTTACCAGAGGCTGTTGGAGGCCACTCAGGCCTTAGGAACTTTGCCCTTCTCTGGAGAGAGAAAAAAAAAGAGAGAGATAGAGAGAGGTGGAAGGGAGGGAGAGGAAGAGAAGAGGCATGCTGAACTATATCGATAGTGGATCAAGACCGTTCTAACTTTCAAAATGAGACATCAAAAGGACGGAGATAAGAAGAAAATAGAGAAAAAAAGAGGGGAGGAAAGGAGAGGTAGGCTAGGGGGACTGTCGAAGACCATCATAGGTTTCCAAAGGGCCATCTAGGCAACTGAAAGGCCACCTTGGAGCAGCTCTTCCAATCATGTGGGGGCCTCTACGGCCCTCCATCAGCAAGCATCGGCATCTCCACTATCTTCCCCTCCCTCCCTCCCCCTCTTTTTTTCGTCTCTCCAATTGTCCCTCTCCCTTGCTCCCTTTGGTTTGTCAGTTCGGGCTTGGCATGGAATGGCATGGCATGTACCAAAACATGCTACCAACTGACTAATATGGGCCTCAATTTTGGCATAGCCAACCTTGATATAGATATATGTAGAAATATGTACTTTATATCAATAAACATACAAGTGTAATTTTAGCTTGTATATATAGATTTAGGTAAAAGATAATATAAGCACACTTGTATTCATTTATAACTATGGTTCATTCATAAATAATTACTATGTTTGAATGCATATATACAAGTGTACCATTAGTTTGTAATTTGTATATACAATTTTAGGTTCTTGAGGCAGGAGATCATGGGATTCTTCAGGTCGAGATGGACTATGCCGCTGGGAGGGAGCCAATCTTTTCGGCCCCCCCACCTAGCAATATAGTCTTAGCATAGGAGAACAGGGATCTTATTAGGTCCATCTTTAAGGATAAGGTGTAGAAGGCTCTCTGATCCATGATGGAGGATAAAGCCCTTGGACTTGATGGTTTTTCTCCACTCTTTTTTTGAAGGTATTAGCCTATAATTCATTTTGAGATTGTGGCTGCAGTGTAGGAGTTCTTTACAACTGGTTAGATGTCGGAGCTCTCGAGCCAGACCTTTATTGCTTTGCTACCGAAGCAATAGGATGCAGTCGAATTGGGCCACTTCAAATTAATCAGCCTTTGCATAACCATGTACAAGGTGTGTACCAAGCTGATGGTATATAGATTGAAGCCTGTCCTTCCACAACTGATCTCTCTAGAACAGGATGCTTTTATGGACGGCCATAGTATTTCTGATAATATTTTTATAGCACAGGAGTTCATGTATGATCTCAATCGTGCCACACTTTGCCGCAGTCTTATGACGATCAAGCTTGATATGGAGCAAGCTTATGATCATATGAGCTAGCATTTTATCGAGGAGGCTCTTTTGAATTTTAGCTTTTATCCCCATTGGATAGGTTAGATCATGGCATGCATCCAGAGTCCATCATTTGCTATCTTGATTGATAAGACACCATCAGAGTTCTTCCATTCTATAGTCAGCCTGCGTCAAGGTTGGCCCTTATCTTTCTATCTTTTTATTATAAGTGCTGATGCCCTTTCATGAGCTCTTTGTGCTACCTCCCTCGGGATGGGCTTCGATTTTTATGTCTCTTCCCAGGGGGTTTAGCCGATGTTGCATCTTCTATTTGCAGATGATTGCTTGCTGTTGGGACGGATCATGCTCCGAAATGCCATTGGCTTTAGGAGGATTTGGAGGGCTACTGTAGTACCTCGGGTCAGAATATCTTTTCAAGTCAGCAATACTCTTTAGTCCGAAGACATTTGCTCAACAATGTTACTTGATTCGAGATCGGTTAGGTGTGGCTGAAATAGCGAGGCTCTTCAGTATCTGGGGATTCCTATCTCTAGTCGTAGGTTGAGGATGGCACATTGTGTTGGAATAGAGCAGAAAGTCCGAGAGCATCTGGAAGGATGGCTATCCCAGGCTCTCTTAATGATGGGTGGGATCATTTAGGTAAGGTCCATTCTCACTTTATGTCCATTTACTTACTTTTAAATACTATGTTGCCCATAATTTTTGTGGGCAAGCTTGAGCACCAGTTTCAGCACTTCTTATGGGGTTCACAGTCCAAAGGGGGTGGTGGGTACACCTGCTGATGTGGGATGTGGTCTACCAACTGGTATAAAAGGGTAGTCTAGGCATTCAGTCTTTGATTATGAGGTGGGAGGCGTTGATTGCTCGACATGCTATCAGGCTTCTACTTAGCCCTAAGTTGATGTGAAGCATGATGATGCGAGCGAGGTACATTTGGCTGATCAGTGATGAGCTACAGATCAATCATTGTGTTTTAGTTATGTGGAAGGAGTTCTATGTATGTGCCCCTAATGTGATCCCTTAGAGTAGATGGTTAGTGGGTGATGGTCATTCTATCAGTATTTTGCTTGATGCATGGATCACCGACATCCCATTGATTTTTTGGCCAACATATATTAGTGCCTAGGTGATCGAAACTATGAGGATTTGTGATCTTCTCCACACCGATGGTCGGGGTTGGAAGACTGATGTAGTGATTAGTCTTTTTGGAGAACTTATGGACCGGCAAGCACTGAGAATTCCTACACCTTTTCACCACGGCTCGGATATTAGGGTCTAGAGATCATCCTACATCCTGAGGCCTGTGACAGCTGATCTTTACCGATTATACCATCAGGAGTCGACCAGGCATTTGGACAGTGGATGGATTTGGAAGCTCAGAATGCATGCACCCGAGAGTTAGTCTTTTTTTGTGGAAGGTAGCTTGGCGACGTCTTCTGACCAGATCTTATTTGCATGAGAGAAGTCTGGATATCCAGCTAAAGTGTCCCTATTGTGCTTAGGAGGAGGAGACATTGGCACACTCTCTCTTTAAGTCCTCACAGGCCAGACCTATCTGGAGGATGGTTGGTCTTCATCATCGGGCTATTTAGGTTGATGATCTTGTTGGAGCCTTCTTAGATCTACTGATGTCGAGAACCGGGGTTGTTCTATCCCATGGTGTAGTTATCAATAACACATATATTGCCCAATATATTTGGTTGTCTAGGAATAAGCTAGTTTTTGAATCTAGGGGGACCTCAATGCAGTTCATTTTGGAGAGATCCACAACCCTTGCATCGGAGATGATTGATGTTACCTTGAGTTCCTCATTGATCTAGGACTCCCACTCTGCTTTTGAAGCAACTTGAAAGGTGTTTATTATTTAGGAGCCCCCTCCTCTGAGGTATCTTAAGGTGGACTTTGATGGTAGTGTTCGTGGCAAGCTTGGAGGTGCAGATTTTGTAATTTGCGGACTTGATTCTAGCTTGGTTGCTGTAGAAGGTTGCTAGCTTTTCCAGCCTTCAGTTCCAAGAGTGGAGCTTCAAGTTGCTTTGCTTGGGTTGGGATTGTGCATGCTTGAAGGAATCTACATGTGGATCATATTGTTATTAAGGATGATTTTGCCACAATGGTGTCATGGATACAAGAAAGTATGCAAGGAGCTGTCTCTCATCATATCTCATAGGACATCTCCATCCTGCTAGCTGGGTATAGTGGTCTCTTTATCCGGCATGTTCTCTGGGAGGCTAATGGTGCAGCTGATTGGGTCGCGATGTTCATTGCGGAACACTCCGATGATATTTTATGGATTGATCTGAGATTGATTCCTCTGTCTTTAAGGATGTTTTGACTTTCTGACTCTTTGAGATGTATTCACACAAGATTTGTGTGAATGTATCCGTCTTTACCAAAAAAAAAGAAAGTTATATGTGAAATACTCAAGTTAATAGAGATGTTGACTTGGAGTCTTCTAGTTTGTTATAGTTTGAAGTCAACATTCTAAGAGAAAAGTCAATCTTGATTGTCTAATTAAACTATTAGGGAAGTCATGATTAATTCAAATTGGTTTAGAGTTATTGAGCTTTAAGAGGATGGTGAAGCTTATGTAATGGCTTCAAATATAGAAGGTGGCTTAAGAACTAGTCTTGATGGTAATGCTCAAAGCAAAGTAGGGACAAAGAGACCCAAAAGTCTTGATAATTAATTGAAAATTTTGGATCTTGTTGATTATGATGTGAAGTAGTATTTTTGTCGGAATTCACTTAGTGAACCTAGAGGATTTGATGGATTTAGATCAGAGTACATAGTAAAAATATGGTGGTTTGAATTATTTTAAGATTGATTAAAAATATTAATTCTCTAATCAAAAAGTTATTGTGATAAAAGACTTGAGTTAGTTTCGTAGAAGAGGAGGATCTTATTGATAATGGGAAGGATAATGTTGTTGATTCTTTGGCAAAACTAGATGTAGTTATGCAATTCTTACTAGTAGGTTCTCTTATTGTAGGGAGCATGTTGGGCATTTCAGACTTAGTGTTAACAAATTGATGGTCTTTTGATTAGGCTTGGACATGGAATGTTTTGGCGTAGATCTTCTTCTAGCTCTCCTACATTGTTACTGTATTCATTTGAAGTGGCTTGAGGTTTTTCTAAAAGAGAAGTTTGATCATTAAATCATGAGAGAAGTTAAGAGAAAAAGGTTGTAGACCATGAAGAGCATCTGATGCTCAAACCTTCTTCTACTTTGTTGAAAGAAAATTGAGCTGATTATTATTTTTGTATAGAATAAACCAAGAGCAATTAATGTCATAGGCAAAGAACTATGTGTCTAGCTCAAGGTGTTGGTGTTCTTTTGAAGAAGATCAAAAGAACCTTATATGTTTTGTGAGTGGAAAGGATCGAGTTTTGAGTTGTCATTTAATTTCATTATGTTAAAATTTTTGTGAAGCCAGGAGTTTGAAAGGCAAACGATTTGGGAGCTCAATGATGATATAAGGGTTGAGTACTTTCAAAATCTGAAACATATGATATGTTAGTTTCGAGAATGAAATTATTTTAAGGAAGAAGAATGAAAGGCCTGACCTTAGGGCCTGGTCTATTGAATGAATTGGATTTGATCCAAAGACCAGCCTAGTTTTGTTTTGGGTTCACTAGCCTGATGTGAGCTTAACTTACATGAGCAGCTTGTGTGGCAAGGAGACGACTTCAACCAGGACTCATCCTTGGCTATAATAAGAGCCGCCCTCCTCTACCATATTCTACCATCAAACTACGATCAGAGCTATGATTCTAAGCTTGTTTGCTATTTAAGGCTTTTGGGTTTTCCATCGATTGGGCTTTGATTTCTTATCAGAGCTAAGGTATTGGACCTTCATCCTTGAGTCTTTCTTTTTCCTCCTCATTCCCACTCTTAAGATCATTGTTGCTACCTAGATAGTCGCTCAATTTTCATAACAATTAACCACCCCTATTTTAATGTGCTTCTCCCATATTTTAGCCTTTCTTATTCATCACTGTTGGTCACTGATTTTGGCTGATCTTCACCATCTTTCGAAGTCATCTGAGACTCATGTTGAGGTAGTGGTTGCCGGCCAGCTAGTCACTCATAGGAAAAAAATAGAGAGAGTAGAAGGAAAGGACCGAACCTCCCAGCCTCTATTTTTTTCTCTTGTTCTTCTTCCATTTTCTCATCACTAGACAATCACCATTATTGGTAATGCTGCAGATAAGCATCGCTTTAGGCCACTGCTCTCATGGTCACCAACCTTTAATATTTGCTTTTAGAAGGAGGGAGTTGAGTTCATCTAATTTGGGGAAAAAGAAGAAGAGAGCTTTCTCTCTCTTCTCTCTTCTCTATTTCTCTCTCTCCCTCCTCTCTTTTTCTCTCTCTCACCATGGTTTACTAGATCCAATGGAGGCTTTGAGGGACCTTAGGTTGACCCCTGATGAGAGGTTCAAAGTTAGTATTATGAGTGAACACCCATCTTGTCGGCTTTCAACCCTGTCTTTATTGGCTATACACAGACCCATCATTAATAATCTCTAACTTATTGCCCAAACCTTGATTGGACACCTATCTATTGATCTGAAAGATTTGGTTATATTGTTTGATTGACTTGGACTACTGGACGTTGTTCATCAACCAGCCATGTCTTTTTCTCTCATAAGTTCTCCACCATCAACGATAACCATTTTATAGCTTTTTCTAATTATTGATTTTGATTCTAGATGAGAGTAGTCATCTAAGTAAGAAGATATTGAGCAAAAAATTTTATGCTATAGTTTGTAAGTCAAGATAAAATCCTAATTTCTTATTTAATTATTTAATTTTGAATAAGGAAGGATAGAAAAATTAGATTTGAGATTAATTTGAATATTAGATCTTTAAAATTAAGAAATTAATAATTAATTTATTTATTTTCTTATGCTAATATTTGATCAAGGATGAGTTGGCTTTATACTGATTGGTTAGACATATTAGGTGTGGACTAATAAATAATTAAGACTGAGGTTGTTGTCAAATAGAAGTAAAGATCCTTGTACATCATCATCATTATATATATTAGTTACACTATTAAAATTGTATTATTAGTTTTGTATCATTGGATTTGTGTTGATCAATTTAGCTTTGCATGAGCCTCTATCATTCTTATATGATTTTTTAGCATGCATATATTGTGTGGACTATATATACCTACTAGTAATTGATGATACAGTCATATGATTATGTTGTATTTATCTTATTCATACTTTAAATTGAAATTGATTTGATGAAATCAATATAATAATTAGATGAAAAAGATATGGTTTGAACTAACCTCGTCATGTGGATAGCCTTCAAAGCTTATATCTGAGACAGTCGGTTAAAAGCTTATGCTTGGGACAGCCTTCATTCTTTATATGTAGGATAGTCTCTAAGAACTTGTACGTAGAATAGCCTCCAAAAGCTTGTGCCTGGAATAGTCTCCACGAGCTTGTACATGAGATAGCCTCTAGGAGCTTATGCTTAGAATAATCAGCCAGGAGCATATGCATAGGATAGCTTACATAGGTTTATGCATGGAATAGTCTCCAGAAGCTTATGTTTAGGATAGCTACCATATGCTTACGCATGAGAATTTAATCAGATATAGATTGAGGCATAATTTTGGTTAGTTTAAAATCGGAAAGAAAAATACTAGCAAAATATAAAATTATGATAAGAGAAATGGGTGATAAGATCGATGAAAACTAATACTAAATAAAGAATTTCACTTGTTGGCATATCATAATATATCTCTTTTGATAAAACGAATGCTTCATACATATTTATTCGGATGTTTGAATTATTCTGATTATTTGATATGAGATTTTATGTCTCATATTTTCACTCTAATATTGTTTATTCTTATTTTTAAATTATATTATCATATTAGTATGGATATACGGCAATTCTTACTAGGCTATAAAGCTCACAATCCTCCTTTTCTTTTTTTTTTAGAATTACAGGGTGTATATACTTGGCTATGGTTGGGATCATGGTTGAAAAGAATGAATAGATAAAGCATCATTAATATTAGTCGGATGACTAAATTTGTTATTTTTTATGAAATTAGATCATTATTATTTATGGATATGGAGGTTGTAATAGGAGTATGTGAGGATCCATGCGGACATATATTTAGTTCCATATTGATTATTCACTGAAAAGATCTTGGGTATTTATACAGGAATAAAAAATACAAATAACACCTTCTAGCTAATTTTTTTGGATGAGGTCATGGGTTGTTACAAATGATATCAGAGTGGATCCGGCCCATAACTTATATGGATTGGGGGATACTATAGCACGAGTTTATTGGGCTTACCACTTTGGTGTTCATAAATGAGGCATTAATTTGGACCCTTAGCTCAGTATGTATTTAGTTCTACATCAGTTATTTGCTTGAAAGAACTTAAATACTTATATAGGGTCAAGGAACCAAAATAATATCTTCCAATTAGTCTTTTTGGTGAGATTCTAGGTTATCCTAATCTTTAAGATTTTATATGATTATTGGACTAACTATGGGCTGATCGTGATGTTTATGAATGGATGTTTGAATTGGAACCTTTAACCTAGCAAGGATATTAGGGCTTAAAAATAGGAGTATATGAGGATTCATACAGACGTATATTTAGCCTCATATTACTCGTTGGAAAGATCTTCAATACTTATACAAAAACTAAAATAATTCTTTTGGCTAGTCTTTTTGAATGAGTTCTAGATTATCTTAGTCTTTAAGGCCTTACATTATCTCTAAAGCATCGCTCTAAAATTCCTGTGGCGATGTCATGTGGCTGACATAGGTGTTGGGTTCAATATATGATAGGGTAAGGTTTGGGAACATAAAATACATTAAGGACGGGAAGCTAAAACCATCACTCGAACATAAGCAACTTTTATTCTTCAAGGTTGATAGAAATTTTTATTAGCAAATTAAACATAAACACTAGTATGATTGATTCAAAAAACTGTGTCTATGTAGATGAGTGGAAGAAGAGTTATTCAAAACCTAGGAATATATATCTAAAGGAACTTGAAGAGAATTGATAAATATAAGAATAAAAGAAGAAAAAGACTTATTTATCTTTAAGAATTTAATCATTGTGACTTTGTTGCCATTATGAAATGATGAATCAGACCATTCTTCATCAAACATAGCAAAAGCAACAAACAAATCAAATTATTTTATTTTATGCGATCTTTTCCAATATTCAAAATATGTAAAACTCCTTGCAATTTATTAATGACTCCATCCTCATGCCTTAACCGCAATGGGGGTTCTGACATAGTGCTTACCATCTGACCACACCAATTTCCCAAAAGCATAGTCTCCAGCCACATCACGTCTCTTAGCCTTCAGAGTCACCACAAACTTCTTCTCTTCACCAACTTTATCAAATTTAAGTTTTCTTGGCTTCACTGAAACTGAAATTCCTGCTGGTTCCATCACACGAACCTTGTATGTCCCCGGTGTTCCAACATTCTTTACAGTTCGTATGAGACTGACAGCACCTGTGAGATTTGATATAGCAATTGAGGGGTAGTTCAAATCTTCAATCTTTAGGGGTTTAGAAGGGCAAGAGTAAGGTTCCC
This sequence comes from Elaeis guineensis, assembly GCF_000442705.2. Classification (NCBI taxonomy): domain Eukaryota; kingdom Viridiplantae; phylum Streptophyta; class Magnoliopsida; order Arecales; family Arecaceae; genus Elaeis; species Elaeis guineensis. Next base: position 102,451,497 of record NC_025993.2, on the reverse strand, counting down.
TATTGAACCCAGCGATTTGCGTTGAGTTGTAGCCAAGGGAACACAGGAAGTTCAAGTAATCATTCGTAGTTAGATCATAGACGAGGCCAGGATCCATGGCCCGATTCGGTCGGACATGACCAGAGCCATAGCTAAATGGATCGGCCTTCTGAAATGTTGAATTGCTCATAGGCTCCAGCGTGTTATCTTGAGTTCTAGCTGCAGAAGGTGAAGAGAAGACCATGAATTATGTGACCAACAAGAAGCATATATGTGACAAGAAGCATATTTTAGAATAGGAATGGCTTAATTATTATCTGTTGATGAACTATGCTTAAAAACCAGATAACTGAACATAAATAAAATTGTCATAGAACATAAAATCATACTTACCAGAAGTTATGATTGCTGACTTGATTGCCGATGGACTCCAATCAGGATGGAGGGCTTTGAGAAGGCCAGCAACGCCAGAAACATGAGGACAGGACATGGAGGTTCCAGAATCAGTGTTAAAGAGAACACGGCGTGAATCAAAGTCTAAAGAAGTTGGTCCTAATGCTCCAGTGTAGGCTGCAATTATACTGACCCCTGGGGCAGTGATATCAGGCTGTGAAGGGCAAGAATGATCCATTTCAATCTTTGACACAGCTAGAATTGCAACAAAGGAACATGGGATTTGCTTTGAACCTTTAGTATCTCAGGGGTGATGGTATTCGGTCCTCGGGATGAGAAAGCAGCCATGAAAGGTGCAGGAAACGCATCAAGCATCGTTTTGGGGCTTGTAATATAACCAAGTGGCGACCTACAGAAAGTCAAAGTTATTAGAAAAATTTATAACATAGGAATGGTTGAAATTTAGCATCAAACTTTGCCAAAGTTTGCGCATGTGGCAGTGCTATTCCATTTCATTGTATTGTCTCCTACATTGTAAGCTCTGGATTATTTTCAAAGTTTTACTTCCGGTTTGGTCGTATTTGACCTTGCCTTCTTGTTCATTTTATACCCAATTAATCCCATTCAATAGAAATCCAGGAATTTTTTTGAAATAATGATGACCAAGAACCTGACTTATAACCTGGAGGACTTTGCAAAATTTTGTCATAAGACTTGGCCATGTATAAGAACCTTTCATAATTAGTTTTTAAAATTCTGATAGATCAAAAAACACTCATTTGGTTCACGTGAAAAACTTTTCTTCTTAGAAAGTTATTTTCAGGATGGTTACATCTTAGAAATATGATGCCTAAGAATATAATTTTAATTTGTCTGATTGATTATAGAAAATTGGCTTATTGCAGAGTGATTTATATTTCGTTAACTATCTATTTTTTAAAAAAAACTATATAAAATACCTATTATATCCTCAATAGATATAAGATCATATCTCTTAAAGTAAATATAAATATTAATATAATATTAATATAATGAATCTAACATTAGATCATAATAATTTATTATATTAATACAACATTGACATACATATTGATCTAATATTAATATAATATTAATATTTTAATATGAAAATTTTATTAATAGAGATATTAATATAAATATATTGATATAAATATTATATTAGTGTTAATAAAAATATTATATTAGCATAAATATTAAAATAATATTAAAATATTATAAATATTATAATATTTCTAATAATATAAATATTACCATAATATTAATATAATATTATATTAATATTTATAAGCATAATATTAGAAATGCATTTTCGAAAAGAAAAAAAGGACCACCAATTTTTACATCATAAAAACTCTCAAAATCCACCTCCTCCATGAATTTATATTTTCTATAAAACATATGGAGTGTCTTCACGGGAAAAACTTTTTTCCATTCTCTCTCCTTTTGAAATTCTAGCCAAACAAAAAGACTCTTCACTACTTTTCAGGAATTACCTCTTCCCCCCACCACTTTTCATGGACCAAATAAGTTCAAAGTTTATAATTTAATGAATAAACCTAACCAAACATTATGTAGGTTTTGAGCATGAAGAAAAGAACAAAGTTTAAAAGAGCAGAAAAACCAAAACAAAAAATGCAAAAAAAAATTTGGAAAAAAATAAATGGCAACAAATGAGTCCAAAGTCTATTAGATCACTTGGTTAGAGCGTCGACCATTTATTTTATGCGGCAACCATTGTTTTTTACAACAATCACTACTCTTCCTCCCCCCTCCACTTGTCTTTCTGTTCTCCCTCCCTTTTTCCAGCTGTTCTCTTGATGAGTTAGTGATGAGATACACATCCTTTTACTTAACAACTAACTCAAATGGTAGTCATTTCTCTCCTAGAGGCTTGCCCTCTGGGACATCTAGGATTAAAACGATGGTAGTGGCATTCTTTTATCATATTGCTTAACAAAAAAAATGAAAAAAAGCATGTGCTGGCACATTAATTACTATTGTATTACTTTAAGAAATTTAAAAGAAAAAACGTTAGCATGAGATTTTGACACAAGCAAGATCTTATACGGTCTTGTAAAGTTTGGATTGGAGAGAACGTACTTGGCAGATTTGACGTAGGAGAGCAAAGAAACACCATCAGAATAGGAGATATGGGTGGCAGGAAGGACATGAGCATCTGCAATGACTTCATTCCCACTGCTTTCATCATTGGCAAGGATCATTCCAATCCCACCGGCCTGGCGAACCGCCTCTCCCTTTTCAACTCTATCATTGGTCCCACGAATGCATATTACTATCTTTCCTCTTACCTTTGTTGGGTCTAGAGCTCCAGAAATGCATTGAGTGCTGCAATGTTTTGCAAAAGAAGCAAAACTAAATATAGGTACAGGGAGTAGTTTGCTTCCTTAATTACAGAGATTTTATTTCTCAAGAATTCATGTCACTCAATAATTTTCGTGGTATGTTTAAGTGAGATTTTACTAAATAATTTTGCTGATATCTTATAGTGAAAACCATCAGCTAGCCAGAATTTTTTTAAAGAAAGAGAGGTATATAATTATTTGAGAAGATCTCTAATATGAGGCTTCTCAGGAAAAAAAAAAGGAAAGAAAGATGATGTCTACTGTGAGATTAAGATTATGCATGGACAGAAAAGCAAGACCATAAACTGTTATGCAACTGATGAGATATCAACTAAAACTGCAATTTGGATCTTGCAATATTTATCATAGCATAAATTACTGCCATGCTACATGAGTTTAAATTCTCTCTTACGCGTCCTCAATTGATCTATTGGACTTTCTGGCATCTTCAGGGCTAATCAAGGAATAGAATTTCTGTTGAAGGCTCACGGAAGAAAGACTTTGTCCCTGGAAACAAAAACAAAAGCATAAAATGAAAGGACAATAAACTGGAGAAAGTAATCCATTATTGTTCACATACAAATTTTTTATATTGATAGATTATAGCATGAGGAAAACGTAAGGGTACATTAAACCTGATACTGAGAGAATTAGCTAAACAACGTATCACATTGTTAGCATAATGAAAATATTACCAATAGATTAATTAGCATCTCCAACACAGTTAAATATAAAAATTTTATTAAACATAAGGACAGCCTCTAAGATTAAAACAAAACGCTCAAACAGGTTTGTATCAATGGCCAAATGAAAGCCAAACTCCATAGGTAAAACTAGAGCAAGATTAATTAGACAAGCAGAGAGAAACAACCAACCTTTATTTGCTGCCTGTTTCTAAGGTGAACATAGGAAGCGAACTCCCTGTCTATGGTACTTGCCCCAACCGTTAAGATCCATGGTGCAACGTTCGACACCGTGCCCAACGTTGGTCCGGAGTTGCCGGCAGAGCACACCACGGTGATCCCATGCTTCACAGCATGAAACGATCCAATGGCTACGGCGTCCTCCAAATAGTCTACAGGATCTCCACCGAGGGACACCGAGAGGACATCCACCCCATCATGGATTGCAGAATCGAAGCCAGCCAAGACATCAGCACTGAAGCACTCGCCACCAAGGACCGGCGGCCAGCAAACCTTATAGGCAGCAACACGAGCATTGGGCGCGCCACCCTTGGCCATGCCGGTGCCGTAGCCGAAGAGGGTGGCGCCTGGCACCTTTGCTCCGGCAGCTGTGGATAGGGTATGGGTGCCATGGCCTTCGTAGTCCCGAGGGGAGTCCTCCACATAAGCGAACGGATCCAGAGCTGACCTATACCCGTCGTTGAAGTACCTCGCACCTATCAGCTTCCTGTGCATGGCAGTGACATATATGAAGTCATTTGAAGGCTGGATGTCAAAATATGGTTCAAATTCAAATGGGTAAGCAGTTGTCTGAAGTGGACAAGATATGTACTTTCTCAACAGTTTGAAACGGCTATCCACTAATGTACCCCCCCAAAAAAAATACCATCCACTTGAATGCACTTTGATTTACTTAAACTATAATCTCCCATGAGATTGGTCCACATATAGTCGTTTACAATGTTGGGCAACTTTAGTCCTTATTTCATGCTTCTATTTATGATGTCCTAAGTTTTATCAGTATCAATACAGTTCTATTACAATGTCGGCTCATGTTCTATGGTTTCGTCCCTCGGGAGTTGTTTTTTGGTCAGGCTTTTACTTTTTCTTTTGGCAACAAAAATTTCTATTCTTTTCTATATATCCTTCTTCTTTTAGATTTTTTTGTTTGCTAATAAATTTCAAGTGACTAAGGTTATAATTACCCTTAATTAGTCTCATTCCATTCAAACCCCAAAAAAATTGCTGTATCTATAATGATTTTGAAATCTTGGGTATCGCAATATTATGTGAGAACCAGAAGATTGGGCCTGGACTTATGGGTTGCTAATCAAATGAGCAACTTGATGAACAGTACATTTCCTGCCAATAAGCAGGGCAAGCAAGCACATTTTAATCCTAAGTAAGGAAGAGGCCCTAATTATTCACAGGGACTAATCTAGTATATTATTATCATCTACACCAAGTTTTTATAGCCTAATAAAACCAAAAAGATCGACTAATAAATAATATGCATATTTACAACATCAAATGAAATATTCTCACTTAAAATTTATTTTGGTTTTATAACTCTATATTATATATATATATATATATATATATATATATATATATATATATATATATATATATATATATATATGTGTGTGTGTGTGTGTGTGTGTGTGTGTGTGTGTGTGTGTGTGTCTATATATATACACACACACACACACACACACACATACATACATACATACATACATACATACATACATATATATATATATATATATATATATATATATATATATATATATATATATATATACACCTCTTCATTTTTAGAATGAATCAAATTTTCATTTGAGTAAAAAGAAATCACTTACGATTTCTTTTTACTCAAATGAAAATTTGATTCATTCTAAAAATGAAGAGGTGTATATATATATATATATACACCTCTTCATTTTTAGAATGAATCAAATTTTCATTTGAGTAAAAAGAAATCGTAAGTGATTCCCAGATAACAATCAACATAAAGGAAAAACCTCATATGTAAGTCAAGCTTATATCAGTTGCATATCTTAAACCATGAAATTTCTTTACCTAGATGAAGACAAAGTTTTCCAACTGAATAATGTAAACAAACTCCAAACTTTCTAAAAGAGGCCTCAATATATCTGAAAAAATTCTCATGTCAAGTTTAGAAGCAACTTCTTATCTTGATATATAGCATGATGTCGGCAACCTGATGCAAAACAAACAATGCTGCCCTTTTACAACCCCCCCCCCCCCCCAACCCCCCCTACACCACCAAAAAAAAAAGGGCTGCTCTCATGGTTTGATAGCATCACATCAATCACAGTCTCATAACAGGCTAAATTAAAAGGTGGTGCTGAGAAAAAAAAGACAAACTTGTTGCAATGGAATGGAATGTTTGTATCATTTTTCTGACAGATTCCTTTCCACTTTGATGGAATGGGACCCATGCCATCATCCTTGAAGCTCTCTGATTCCGGCCAAACACCTGTACGTTACACCCAACAAATTCAGTAAATTCAAATAGTGAGAAAGCAGATGAAAAAGTTATTCGTCAGTACTATCTCAGTCTTACTTCCTTTTGACAGCCACTTAATGTTGAAGTCGACCGAATAACTAAAGAGTCAATCAGCTTCCAACTTTGGATATGGTACAATAAGGAGAATAAAACCAAATTTATATAGTCTAATGCCTTGAGAAGCATCTGGATAAATCCGATACGATAGTCCAAAGAAATAAATTGCTGGAAGATTAAGGAGTTCTTTGTATGCACACAGAACGTCTTCTTTCGGGAAGCATGGTACTTGCAATGTCAACTTTTAAAAGACAGTCAAATATTGATAAATAACTTTTTTATGAAGATAAAAGATATTAAAAGACTAATAAGAATAGCCTAAACCTTTTTTTTTTGGTAAAGCTTAATGCCTGTGCCGGAGAGAGGGAGAGATTGAGAGAGATGTTTAAGATTAAAAAAAAAAAAAAGTAGATAAAAATTCTCTTCAAAAAAAAAAAAGTAGATAAAAATCAGAAATATAATTTCAAATAGAAAAATCAAAATAAAAAGGTTCTCTGTTGGTCAAGAAAAGTGGACGTCAATTGATATAAAGATAGCTCAAAAGGATCACAAAGGTTCAAAAAAGGGCATGGTGACGTCCGCTAAAAGCTACATGGTTTTCAGCACCGTGCAGGAACTGCAGAAACAATATCAAGACGCAGCAAATCCGGTTTAAGAAAGATGAATCAAGTAACGAGAGAGGCGGAGGCAAATCTGCAACAAAGGAAACCACCTGTGTCGAGGTTCCCAATGATGACATCTTTGCCGAAATTCGCTTTCGTCCAAAGGGAGCTCTCTGGAACTACGCCGTTCGTCTCGAGACCCATGAACTCCCATGAATGGGTTGTGTGCAGTTTATGACCTCTGTTTGGAAACACTGATATGACTCCAGGATGCTCTAAAAATAATAAAGCGAATGATATCAGAGAGAGAAAGAGAATGTGTAAACTAGAAGCTGGGGTTTGCAAGAAAGAGGCACGGAGAGCAAGTTGACCCACTTGAGATCTCCATGGCTTCTTCTTCCTCAAGATTAGCAGCGAAGCCGTTAATGCTTTTCGTGTACGAGTAGAAGATGGCATCTTGGGCCTTCTCCTTGCTGCATTACAAATGTGTAATTAATTACAATATCTGATGTTTTCACTAAAAATACAGAAGAAGAGAGAGCTATGAAGAGAACCTACCTTCCCAAAAACGAGCCAAGAAACTCGTAATGGGAATCTACAACACGTTCCTGGGTAAGCAAGGAAGCCTCCTCTAATCTGTGAGAATGACCTCCAAAGTAGACAATATATGACTGCACCAAAACATGCGACAAAAAAGATGGATCAAATAGTACGTCTTAGAAGTTCAGAACAATCCAAACTTTTTGAGAGGAGACGTAAGAAAGGTTATGATTAAGTGCGTGCCTTTTTGGCAGCAAAGGTGGGTGTTTGCAGGAGAAAAGAGAAGAGAAAGAGTAGAAGAAGGGAAGGAAAACTCTTTCTTTCGATCTCCATTCCTCGGTTTCTCCCGTAAGAGGAAGCCTAAGGGGTTGAAACGTATGGGTTTTTCCGAGTTTTATAGGCCCGAAGCTGGAACGGGGAATAGTGAAAGTAGTGGGAACAGAAGAATTTTTTTTTCGATTGGAAAAAAAAAAAAAAAAACAGAAAGTAGCTGGAACTTTCTTTTTTTTTCTTTTTTCTTTTTTTTTTGGTAAGAACTAGCTGGAACTTTCTGTTTCAATTCAAAAAGCCGCTTTTTTTTAGAAAGGAAAATTTGACAGATAATTATTTAGACATGATAGGAAAAAATGAAAAAGGATAAGGATTGAGAAGATAATAAATTGGAGTTCTATTTTAGTTAAAATTAAATACCAGTTTAATGCTAAGACAGTTGGTATGCCTTCTATAAGAACGTTTTAGAACTTGGCCGTGTTGGTATCTGGTTTACATATGTATAGAAATTAAAAAAAAAAACAAGGAACAAGGAAAACAAGGCATATTAGGCCAGTATTGTAGGTCCTATAATAAAATCACGGAGAATATGGTAAGTTTAAGCCAAACATATCTTAAGATATATATATCTAATGAGTACATTATTTAATTCTATGCCGTATGTTTCTCGCTGGGGCATGGAGGGCTAGTTTCGGAAACATGCCAAAAAAGGTAAAGAGTCAACCGTGGATCAACTCCCTTTCTATCTTGGCTCAACATTATATTTTAACTGAGAGCAGCAGGGTTGAGGTTTAGTGTTATATGGCATATTGGAGGTTTATATTGATCCACATGGCACGAGTGTACATATATATATATATATATATATATATATATATATATATATATATATATGTACACTCGTGCCATGTGGATCAATATAAACCTCCAATATATATTGATCCACATGGCACGAGTGTATATATATATATATATATATATATATATATATATATATATAAATAAATATTAGATTAGTACGATTCTTTGTCTTTTACTTTCCGACTCTTAGTTCATGGATGCTATGTTAGGCTCATCCAAAACTGGTGCTTGCACACCAGTAGAAGTATTGGAGTGGGTCATGCGGCCCAAATTATCTCATGAAAATAAGGTTTTAGGTGGGACAAGAATCTCCATTATACCTGAGCTATCCATAAAAAGGTTTATGATCGTTCGTAGTATGCATCCTTAGTAGCGTAGCTTCATCTGCCTATTTAAGATTATGGTCACAGGATCTCGAGCCAAATTTTGGTGGAGATGATGTGCATATATAAGTACATAGATGCCCTTATATGTATATGTGCATAATAATATGTTATTTTATGGATCCCCTATTAATATGTGATTTTTTTTCATATTTTTCTAAAAACATAAAAAATATAAATCAAATTTATGGATAGTAATTTGACCAATTTTTTTTTACTTGAAAAATACGTCAAGTGCATCTAAAATAATTCTATTTTAAGACATACTTTAAATAAGTATATCAAGTGTAACCACATCATATATCAAGGGCATTATACACTACAAAATCAGTTTAAAAAGAAGAAAAAAAATCCTTAACCCCATTTTGCATGGGTTATAGAGCTAGACGAAAACAAATTAATATATTGGAATTTTTATATAACAATTTTTAAAAAATAAAGGTTAACAAATACATTCCATATATTAATTTTGAATACAAAGTGTATTCAAAATTGGAAAAGTGAATGATTAGTATAACAAATAGTACTAAGCTTCATCTAATAAATAATACCAAGGTATCAAAAAGGTTATGATAATTGCCAAAATATAATTCATATTAAGAGAAAACAAAATATATATTATCTGAATTGGGATAAACTATTATTTTGCACTAATATATTATATTATTAGTAAATCCTAAGAAATTGAATATATTTGATGGGATAATTATAGTTTATTGATCCATAGTTACACTTGATTTTACTAAACCTATCTATAATTTAGAAAGTAGTACTTAAGCCATCTGAGGTTGGATGTATCAGACTCCATCTTGCATTGTTACCCACCTTTGCTATAAAATGATATTAAGGGTTTCTTTTTGTAGCGATTTTATGGCCATTTTCTTTTCCAAATCGAAGATTTTTTTCACCATAATGAGTCCTCCATCAAGATTTTGGTGGCCTATTACCAAATCCAAGCCCTTTTCTTCACCAATCTGAAGAAGAGGAAGAAGGACTATATCAGGTATTTTCCCTTTTTCAAATCAAGTTTTGTTTTGAAATTTGTTAAATTTTTGAAGAAAAATTTGGACATAGATATTATAAAGGATATTGTCATCATTATCTTCTTCAAGCAATGGAATAGATTTCTTACTATTATAGAAACAATCTATGGCCAAAACATCATGGATGATGAGAAATTTCAAAAGATGATTCCAAAATTGCTCTAAATACATTATAAGTTCTTCAATTTTTTGTTGATTTGCATATTTTACTAGATAGATGAGAGAGCTAATATGATTTTTTGGTTAATTGCTTGGTAGATTGATGAGCAAGATAGGTACTTCAAGTGGCTTGACACTCCTACATGCAGACGTAGATAGAATCTACTTCTAAAATTTTAGATGAATTTTTGAGGGTTTAGGAAGTGGTAGATGTTGCCAAAAAGAAAGGGGAAATTGTTTGCATCGGAATGCTCTTGTTTGCCTTAGCTATAAAGGTATTGGGCACTAATCCCATAACTGCAATGCTGTTCCTCCACTCTTTGCCAAAAGCTCCATTAATATGGAAGGTAGATCAGATCTCAACCTTGTGTTTCTTCCATTGGACTTGAAGACTAGGGACCATTCCTCTCTGGGATTGTTCAGATTTGCACTTTGAATGATGAACCAATCTCCTGCTCTCAACTAGTAAAAGGTTTACACAAGATAAATTAGAAGTTTGACTGAAGTCCCAGCTTTCTTAGAACAAATTAGTTCTTGATCCCTTTCCCATCCAAGAGGTGGCTGAAGTGGCTTTAACAAGCATGTACTATACACTTTTCCTTCTCTATCTCTCTGTGGATTGTTCACCATGGAAGCTCCTCCTTCAGGATGAATCTGATGGTCCAAATTTGCACCATTGGTCCGCTTTTTTTGTTGCAAAAACTTTGACTTGATGAGAAAAATTATCTCTGGTTTTGATGTTCTTGATAGAGTCTTTTCTCCATATTCCTTGGAGCAAGATTTCATTCTCATCTCTATCTTCTATAGAAACTTAAAGTCTATCCCTAAGGATTCGAATATGGTTTTTGGTGATATTCTCTATGCGATTGGGGTGGAAATAGTCAGAGTTGATCCTTGTCTCTCACCATTGTCAAATCTTTTCCTTTTTCAAAAATTTGAAGATAAATAGTCTCTAAGAAATCAAAACTCCCAATCCTCTATCCATGTGCCGGTCCAACAAGTGATGAAGCCCGAGGCATCAAGTACCACTCTCAACTCTCTTGACTACTCTAGTACTTGATAACTCGACCACCCTAAGACACTAGATACCTTCCTCTCCTCCCAAGTTTTCTCAAGCTCACCTTGAGTTGCATCCCTGCCTTTAATTTGTGTTTAACTCAGATGAGTGCCGAGTCCATCTTGTCAGCTCATTTCTCAACCTCTCTCCTTTAGCTTAATTGTGCTATCAAATCCTTTAGATGCAATGCTCTAGGACACAATTGACAACTAGAGTTCATGTCCTTCCGCTCCAAATCTTCTCGATCTAATGCCTTTACAATTGGAGCATCATGCTGGCTTTGACAATTCTCAAAGGGCCTTGTGAAAGCCTAATTTTCTTTCTTTGACACATGTGGTGGACTACTAATGTGAAGCAATCACTTCAGGGGATTCAAACTTATCAATTTCAGACCCTTAGATAAATCCCCTTCTATTGGGGCCCGAACTATTCTTTGACAATATGAGATCCATTAATAATTCTGAGCCCATCTCATTTTCTCCAGCTCAACCTGTTAGAATCCTAGCCCGATTGCCCATAGGTTCTAGGTTATCTTTGCTATTGGTCCAGGTGATCCCTTAAAAGGGGGCTTATAAGACAGCCTTAGCCTTGGTAGCATTGGTATCAGAATCGAGCTTGAGCGATGGGAGCCTACACCTTGAGGCCGACCCAGTTGCACCCCCCTTCCCATCTCAAACTTTGAGGTGCATTTGAAGCTTGTTTTCCATCATTGAGTCTTTCTTTTTCCCCATCTTCCTCACTCTAGAGGTCATTATTGCTGCCCACATCATCGCTGCATCTCATAATGATTAACCTTCCCTGTTTCAATGTGCCTCTCGCATATTTCAACCTTTCTTATTCATCACTGTTGGTCACTTGTTTTGGCTAATCTTCACCATCTTCAAAGTCATCTGAGACTCATGTCAAGGTAGTGGTTGCCAGCCAACCAATCACTCATGAAAAAAATGGAGACAGAGAAGAAGGAAAGGATCGAACCTCCCATCCTCTATTTTTCCTCTTGTTCTTTTTCCTTTTTCCTATCGTCGAACGATCACCATTATAGGTGATGCTATAGATAAGAGCCGCTTTAGGTCACTACCCCTCTGGTCACCAATATTTAATCTTTGCCTTGAGAAGAAGAGGGGAGTTGAGTTCTATTGGTGCGAGAAATCGTCCGACATCAGGACACTGGAGTAGATGACAAGATGGGCCTCCTGGGCAGACAACCTACAAAAAAATCCAAACCAGATATGACTCCGGCAAGGATCCTCTGATGCTCAAATCAAAATCTTGTTTGACAAAAGGAGTGTGAGAGACAGAGTGATTGCATACCTTCTTTAGGGATCCTCTTTTGATCTTCTTTATAACAGATAATTGGAGCTTCAGTTGGTAAGTTGGTTAGTGCAATCCCACACAATCAGGATGTGATTCATTGGGCATGAGATTGTCGCTTGATATTTTTGGGATGCAATGATTGTGGTTGTCTTATTGGTCTAGCGATAGTTATTGCCTGATAGATGTCATATTTTGAATGGAGTTACCAACTTGAGCACTGTGAAGGTGAGGAATGGTCGATGATAACTAGGAATCGGTCACCTTGTGCCATCACCAAGATCTGCTCTACAATGCATAAATGATCGACTGACGAGGAGTCTTCAATGATGGCTTGTGGGGGTCATCAAGTCACCATTGACGAGCAAGGCTCCAGTCAGATGATTGCGGAGGACTAATCGATGAAAGACAACTTCCAACCTTAGATCGATGGAGAAAGCAATGGCCGGTCTTGAGTCGGTGAAAGCTCCAGTTGATGGACCTACTAGATATAGCTATTCTGGGCTTTAGGCCTTTTCATAAATTTAGCCTATACAAAATTTTTTCCAACATAAGCCTCCCTACTTTGGAGTCCAACTTCAGTCAGATGAAGGGAGTACACCTATCATTTTAGGACCGATGATGTGAAAAAGGCTCTATGACTGATAGGATGTGTATGATTTTTTGGAGTAGGAATGAGGCGGCATGACTTGAGTCATCATGATGAAATTAAATATCCATCACTTCACCGTCTATTTTTGAAATGTAGTGCCGATTTGCATAACTGATGGCAGTGACTGGCCGAATAGGAGAATGACATGTGTGCCATATTCTTCGACTTGTTGGAGAAGAAATGATTCGGTATCTAAGCATAATCTTCTCCTGGTTATAAATGGGTGAAGTGCTTATTTTTTTCGATCGCTCCTAGGTTTTTTGATTCCTTTGCCCATTGCCATATCCCTTAGAGCAAAAGACTTTCTTTTCTCCTTCTGGTGAAAGTCCCCAAATAGGTTTCCAAGGTTCTGGTGATGCTTCATCCTTTTTGCCTCCTTTCTTTGCTTGCAGGTGGGTTTTCTTCTCTTGTCCATCTATTCTTTCGCTCTTCTTTTTTTTCTTTAGATATCTTCCTAGCCTTTTTGCTTGAAAATGATGGAGTAGAGCAAACTTGGTCCTAGCAGTTACCGCTCTATACTAAATTCGAATGATTTGAGTCGGATATGGATTTGATACGGGATTCTTCCAGCTTTTGACATTGAGCTCCCTATAGCCAACGAGCGGGTAGATAATCCATCTTCTGATCGATTTGTTGTATATGAGGAGGCACTCCGAGCAAGCTTAAGGTTTTCCATTCATTCGTTCATTTTTTATCTCTTTCATTTTTATGGTTTATTCTTTTGTGCCATTGCTCTAAATTCTTTTAGATTTGTCGTAGACTTTTTGATTCTTTGTTTTATGGCTAGTGTCTAGCCATCTATTGATATCTTTTGCTCCCTTTTTACCATCAAAAGATATTCTCATTCTAAGGATTGATGGTATTTTTCTCCCAAAAGGGAGTTTCATCTTTGATTAAGGGCACTCCATCTTTTATTTATGGCTGGAAAGAGCTTTTTTTGTTTGTTTCTAGCTCCATAATTGGGGATTGAAACTTACTGAGCTGGGGTCGGCTGGAGGATTCAACGTTTAAAATCCCATAGTTGGGGACCAAGGAAGAAGGTCACTTCAAGGTCCTCAGAGACTTTAACGCTCTCTTGATCGATGAGTTGGTATCCGACGGGGCACTTTTCAATGTTGGACTCAACCAAGCAAACCCCAGAAGTAAGTGCCGCATCTATCCCCTCTATCCATCTTTGAGTTTTGTGTCACTGACTCAGTTTAGTTGATTGTAGAAATGAGGTCAAAAAATATCATCAAGATAAAGCAGAACCTTCCAAAAAAAAGAGAAAGGCTTCCACATCCGAAGGTGCCTCTAAGAAGTTAGTGATCCACCAAGGAAAGGGTGCAGATGAGTGCAGCTCATCGGCTAAGACCCCTGTCATCGATTGTGGTTCTGATCTTTACGGCCACTCCAGTGCCAACATCTCTTCCTGCTGTGGTCTCTCCACCTACTGCTCCGATGCCTCCTCAGGAGATTGGGGATCAGCCTTCTCCCACTCAGCCTCCTACTGCTGTCATTGGCTCAAGTGGCATGCATTCTCCTCCTGGCGAGATGAATCCAGATACCCATCTCATCTCTATTCCTGTGGATGCAACCTTTGATGATTGGAGAGTCATCAAGGAGCTGACCGAAAGGGTGATGCTTCCTCAAGAGATGAGAAGCATCAGCCACATGAACCTCAACACTTGGCAACAATTCCCTATGACCACCGTTCATCAAGTGCCATTCTCATCTCTAGTCTCCTTTGGGGTTTTTCTCTTTGTTCTTTTGTTGATCATATCTTCTCTGCAAGTTCTCTATTTTTTAATCAATGCATTGGAGCATTTATGTAGGGAGGAGATGAATAGGATTTTACTAAGAGATTCCAAATATGACGTGGCAGGGGTGCGAGAACAAGTCAAAGTGGCCAAGGCAGAGGTCGATAAGCTAAGAGAGTTTCTCGAGAAATTTTTTGCCGATCTCACACAATGGGGGGAGGAGCGTTAGTCGGCCAATGCGAAGCTCATCGAGGCCGAGTAGAAGGTCGAGGAGCAAGTGGCAGAGGCCTGGGAGCAGATCACTGAGGTCAGGCGAGAGGCTGAGGAAAGGATGGATGGGGCCCATCGATTGGCTACGAAATCTTTTAAAGTTTCAGAGGATTTCAAGCGAGAGTTGGCTTGGAAGGTTGACAGTTTCAAAGCATCGAAGGAATATCATGATGCCCAGGTCGCCTACGATTATGATTTCTTTAATACGGGATATGGGATCAGATTTGATGATTACCATCGTCAGATCGCTGTCCGATTTTTCGACATCGATCTCTTCTTCTTAAATGAGGATGAGGATGACAAGGAGGCCATGGGGGAAGTAACTTATCATGCTTTCATGGCTGGTCCATCAGGAGCATCTCTGGGTCCCTAAGAAGCCATGCCTGATCCCTCCGATCCTCAGGATGAGGTCAGAAAATGAAATCTGTACTTTCTTCTCTTCTTTTCTTTGTGAAGAAATAGTTGTTAATGAAATAGCACTTTATTTTTTCTTTTTTTTTTTATTTGTCCAGCTTCACTCACTTTCTCTCATCAAATATATTTCTTTAGCTTCCATCATCGAGCCTTTGTCGATGGAGCCTTTATCAAAGGCATCTACAACAAGAATAAGGTCCTGCATAAGTGACCTTAAAAAAATCATTAAGAAGCTAAATAAAAGGCTTCTACTCGGAAGAAGAAGCTATCAAAGGTCAAGAAGATTTTAGATGAGGCCTTGGTGGAAGCCAACTGACTAAAGACGATCAATCATCAGAGCATCATGGCATACTCAATCGAGAAGGCCCAACTCACTATCGAGTCTGTATGATTGTCGAAGTTTGTCGAGGATACCACTTGGGGTGCTGCTATTCAAGAACAAGATCTCCATATCTGGCTTTGCTGGTCTGAGGATAGAATCTTAGAGTTGAAGTCATCAGAGGTTGCTGCCAGTGGAGCAGAGAGGCATTTTGCTGATCATATAGTGCAACTCCAGAAAGATCTTTGCACTGTCCTAGAGAAAATATTTGAGTTTGAGCATTCGAAAAACATGATCATCAAATACGATCGAAGGAAGAGTTTGCAGATGACCAAAGGATCCTGCAACTTGGTTGGGCATGAATAATTTGTCGATCCTACATCACCAGATGACACGATTAGGCATATATTCGACATGGGGTACACGGCGGGCTTTTGGATGTGCCGGAATCGGATCAGAATAGCATTTTTGGGATTTGATCTCTCCAATATTTTTCTCAATCATGGTGTTGAGACTTCCACCACTCAGGGTAGGTCTAGAAGTGTGGAGATTCAAGAATCGAGCCCTGTTGGTGGAGAGGTCCATGAAGAGACTCCCGATGAAACTTCGAAGATAGGAGCCAATCATGATTGAATGTAAAAATTTTTAAGATCGTCTTATTCATAATGGCGATGCTCCTATTATCATGATAAATTAAATAGATGAAATAAATACTTATCTTTATGTCTTTTTCTTCTGTAACATGATGTCACTTGGTGCTGTTGTCGACCTTTGTGTGGAAAACCTCCCGCTTTGGATGAGGGCTTCTCGATTTCTCTATCCGACAGGTTTTCTTGCATTAATTGCTGATAATTTTTTAATTTTTCATGATTCTTGCATATTTAAGCTGGATTTGATCAGAACGCATGGTAGTCATGGGGAATGACGGCTACTACTTCTTTCTATGGAATAATGCTTGGAGAAGAATGTCAGGTTTGTGAGAGCATACCATGTGGTCATATCCTGATTCATGAAGCACCATCCGAATTAATTTCTAGAGTTGAAAAAATATACCATTAATGGCCCAATGGGCAGCTACTTTTTTCAAGCTGGCGATTGGCTATTGGTGTGGACACTGACGCCTATAAATAGGGATCAAAGGCCAGTTGGACTCCATCTCCCACATTTCTTTCCTTTGTTCCTGCAAAAAACTTCTTCTCCTCTTTGCCACCATGGTGCCAACTTTGCAAGCCATCAAAGCTAGGGTGAAGGAGCAGAGAGCCACCATGAAAGTAGTTTGAAAGAGGACCAGACATGTCGGTCCGTCCTCCTCTCACAGGGCACCCTCCACCTCTCAATCCCCGCTGCTTTCTGGAGGTAAGCATGTCCCCCAGTTCGAGTGGATTCTCCTCGGATTCCAGACACACTGCATCTGAAAGTTTCGAGCCTCTATGGAGTTTGAGAAGGAGGCCACTAACATTACCATCACCATCTTTATCCTCGATTTCAAGGATTGTAAGGCCCGTCTATGGTGGATAATGCCACATTTGGCCCTCCATAGCCTCCAATCAGAGAACAGTGACAAAGAGGTGGGGGCCTTTTCTTTGGATGAGGATTGAGCCCCCTTATCCTTTCTTCTATTTTTCATTTTTTTTGCAAGGTGGTGCTTTCAGCACCATTTTCTTTTTTGTAAATATTTGAATGAAAAAGTTATCCTGCTTTCCTTAGTATCTCTATGTATCGTGGATGTATACTTTAGGATTTGTCCATTTCTCTATCTTTGGCTGATTAAAGATCGTCGTTGTCTTCAATGACTATCCAACCATAAGTCATCTTCTTTCCATCCAACTTGGCTAATTAAAGGTCATTGTATTGTAATCTGAGGATCTCATATGTTAGCCCTTAGAAGGTCCTTGTAGGTTAGCCTCTATTTTTTTGTACGACTAAGTTCTCACGAAAGAGTGGAGTTCAACCTCTTTGGGGTTCCTATAGATTAGCCCCCGCTGCTTTTTGTATGATTAAATTCTCACTGAAGAGTAGAGTTCTTAGTCTCGCTACTTTTTGTTCCACTAAGTTCTCACTGAAGAGCAAAGTTCGACCTCTTTCAAGGTCCTATAGGTTAGCCCCTGTCGCTTTTCGTACAACTAAGTTTTTGTTGAAGAGTGGAGTTTGAAATCTTTGGAGGTCCTACAAGTTAGCCTCTGCCACTTTTCATATGACTAAGTTCTCATTGAAGAGTGGAGTTCGATCTCTTTGGGGGTCCTATAGGTTAGCCCCCATCGCTTGTCGTATGACTAAGTTCTCACTGAAAAGCGGAGTTCAACCTCTTTGGGGATCCTATACGTTAGCCCCTATCACTTAATCATCGAGGTCTTCAATGATATAGCTGATCAAAGGCTATTGCATAGTGGCCTGAGAGACCCATAGGTTAGCCCTCCAAAGATCTTTTTAGATTTTCTTCAACTTCTCATACAACTAAGTTCTCGTTGAAGAGCGGAGTTCAGTCTCTTTTGGGGTTCTATAGGTTAACCCCCACCTTTTAGTTATCGAGGTCTTCTATCCATTCAGCTTCCTCTTGCACGATCAAGGTTTCTATGGGCGCTGACTCACTAAAGAGCAAGTATGACCTTTGGAGGTCTTATCGGTTAGCCCCCACTCTTTGGTCGCCGAGGCTTTCTCATCATTAAGGACAAACCAATTCGAGGCCGTCATATGTCTCCTATAAATTAGCGAGAAGACAAGAGATCTATATCTTTAAGAAAAATAAAATTTTATTGAGGGTTGTGTGATACATCACCGTTCGTAGAT
Source organism: Elaeis guineensis (assembly GCF_000442705.2). Classification (NCBI taxonomy): domain Eukaryota; kingdom Viridiplantae; phylum Streptophyta; class Magnoliopsida; order Arecales; family Arecaceae; genus Elaeis; species Elaeis guineensis. The sequence continues at coordinate 102,433,058 of NC_025993.2, read as the reverse complement.
TCAGAGGTTCTCTGAATTCCACAGCCGAGGTAGTGCTATTCCATCAAGTTGTCTTAGCTGGTAATTAATTTTCAAGCTTGATGACCTCTTCCACTTGATATGGGCTCTCCCAATTTGGGGCTAGTTTGCCTTGCTCCCCTGGTTGGGATACCTCCACCTTGTGCAGCACTAGATCGCTGACTCTGAAGACTTTGTTTTGAACCTTGACATTGTAATATCGAACAACCTTTTGTTGATAAGCTGCCATTCAGATATGCACCTTTTTTTTGACCTCTTCAAGCAGTCTAGATTGGTGCGCAACCTTTGCGAGTTGGTCTGTTCGTCAAAATTCTCTATCCTTACCAACGGAACCCCAATTTCGATTGGTATCACTACTTCCATCCTAAAGGTTAGGCTGAAGAGAGTCTCTCCTATCAAGATTTTTGGGGTCATCCGATATGTCCATAGCACATGATAAAGCTCCACTATAAGAAAAATGAGTTTTTACGATGAATTTATTTATGAAAAAATATTTTCATCACAAATAAGTATATTAACGATGAAAAATAATTTTCATCACTAATAATTAAATATTTACAACTTAAATCATTTTTCATCATAAATAGCTCCATATCTATGATAAAAAAAAATTCATCATAAATATCTATTATTTATGATAAAAATAATCATCATAAATAATAAAATATTTATTTTTAATTTAATATTTTTAAATATTCATGATAAAAATATTTTCATCATAAATAATCTTAATCTTTGTGATGAAAAAAAAATATCATCATAAATACAAGTTATTTATGATGAAAATAATCATCATAAATAATAAAATATTTATTTTAATTTAATATTTTCAAATATTCATGATGAATATATTTTTATCATAAATAATCTTAGTATGTGCGATGAATATTGATTTTTTATCATAATTTAATTATTTATGATGAATATTTTTTATCACTAATATTTGAAGAAAAATAAAAAATTTTAAAAATTCAAAAATTATAGATTATTTATGATAAAAATATTACATCACAAATATGGGAGTATTAATGGTGAAAACCATATTTTCATCGTAACTAGCAAATTATTTATGATAAAAAAATTTTATCGCTAATATATGAAAAAATTTAAATATATTAAAAATTTAAAAGCCATAGATTATTAGCGACTAAAATATTACATCACAAATATGAGAGTATTGATGATGAAAAAAGTATTTTCATGGCAACTAGCAAATTATTTACGATAAAAACTATTCATCGTTAATACATAAAAAAATTCAAACATATTAAAAATTTAAAAGCTATAGATTATTAGCGACTAAAATATTACATTGCAAAAACATGATTATTTACGATGAAACATATTTTTCGTCGCCAATACTCACCTATTTACGATAAAATTTTTTAGTCATAAATAATTAGTAAACAAAAAATTAAAATAAATTATAAACTATTTGTGATAAAAGCATATCCATCGCTAATAGTTCAATTATTAATGATGGAAAAATTTTTTCCATCGCCAATAAGCATGTTTTAAAAATTTAAAAATAAAAGATAATTTACAATAAAAATTATTCATCATAAATAATGAACTATTTACGTTGATAAATTATTTTATAGTCACAAATCATCAATTATTTACGACATCAATTTTTCATCGCTAATATTTAAAAAGATAAAAAAAATTTAAATTTTAAAAAACTAAACTATTAGCGATGGATATGAAGCTTTCCGTTGTTAAAAGATTTTTTAATGATAAAAAATTTTGTTGCTAATATTTTAAAAATTTAAAAAATTTAAAAAAACTTTCATATTGAGGGATATATATTATTATAATAAATTTTTTTATATTTATAAAAATTATAAGATAGTTTTAAAAAATAATATGTACAAAATAAAGTTATATAGAATATTGAGATATGTGTATATAAAAGGCACATGAAAAGTCATGACTTATGAAGATTATGTTGTCGCAAATGTTGGGACATGGGAAGGTCGAAGTGGTTCTAGAATAAAGATAATGGTAAATATAGAGGATGGTAGAGTTGCACCTTTGGGTGTCTGCATTATTATATATATACATCATGATAAATTTGAGTCTGTCTCGGACCCAAAGATGGCAGCATGCAGGAGGAGGAGGAGTACACTTACAGGTTGGCAAGTAGATTTTGATTCTTTTATGTATCTTGTTACAGTATTGTTCAATTATCCTCTATACTTTTTATCCTCTTTAAGTATCTATGTAGAGTGCGTTGCATACAAGCAAATGGTATGGAACATATTAATGGGATGCATAAGGCCTCGTTGGCTAAGTTTTCTATGCTTTTTCCATGATAGCCCATTGGGTATCGGAGTTCATGCTTCCTGCATGATCCAATCTACATCTAGTCGGAAATGCTACTTTTTTTTCTTTAGTAAAATCACTTTGAACCTAAAATTACTTTAAAAAAGATATGTGTATATATATACATATACACACATATATATATATATACATATATATATATACACACACATATATACATATATTATTGCATTATTGTGAATAAGAGATGAACAAAAAATGAATGAAAGAAAATAATACGAAGAACAAGACTTGGTCAGAAGAATATTTTTTTAAATGAGAAATTATTTTTTATTGATTATTAGCTACTGAAAAAAATTTCGTCGCTAATTATGTAATTAGCGATGGAATTATATATTTTTGTCATAAATAATATTTTTTCGGGGGGTAAATTTTTTCAACATAATTTTTTTTTTGATGAAAACTATTAGCGACGAAAAATTTTTTCATCGCTAATAATCTTATTAGCGATGAAAATTTTTGTTTCGTTGCAAATATTTTTTTTGTTAAGATTATTTACGATGAAAATTTATTATTAGCGACTAAAAGTTGCATCGCTAATACCCCATGTCCCATCAACTCCCATCAGAAACTCATTTTTCTTTCTCGATCCCCCCCGTGGCAGTCCGGCTTCTTCTCCCCCTCTGACGAGCTTTTTCCCCCTGGCATCTCGCGTGCCGTGCCTCCGGTTTCCTCCGCCATCCCAGTTTCCTCCTCCGCCATCGCCGCCGTCGAGGTGAGTCGACTTCATCTTTTTTTTTGGGGGTGGGTTTGGGCCAAGGACAAGGATGGAGAACGGCCCGAGGTCGGCGTGTCAGGGACGGTGCACCTAGGCTGGGACGGCGGGCCGCGGCCACGTTGGGCCTGCATGCCGCGGCCATGTTGGACCTGTGTGCCGGGCCTACGGATCGGGTTGGGGAGGGGCCGGGGTCGGAGCCGGCGACATCGACTCTTCATTTTTTTTTTGGGTGGGTTCGGTCCAGGGACGGGGATAGGGAACGGCATGGGGCCGACGTGCCGCGGCCGATGCGTCGGGGACAGTGGGCCTAGGTCGGGACGGCAGGCCGCAGCCACGTGGGGCCTGCAGGCCACGGTCACGTGGGGGCTACGTGCCGGGGCCTGTGGGCCAGGCCGGCGATGACGGGCCGAGGGCGGGCCCGACGACGTTGGGCTGGGGGTGGGGTCGAGGTCGGCGAGCCGGAGCGGACGACGGCGAGCCGGGATGGGGTCGGGTCGTAGCTGTGCCGAGGCCTGCGGGCCGAGCCGACGATGATGGGTCGGGGAGGGGTCGGGGCTGGGGCCGGGGCCGGTGAGTCAGAGCTGGAGCCAGCAACGACAAGCTGGGGCACGATTGTGATTGGGACGGTGGGTCGGGCACATGTGGCCTGCGAGCCATGGGGCCTGCAAGTCGGGCATGCATGGGTTGGGGTGGGTCGGGCCTGGGTTGGAGTGGGTAGGGCCTAGATGGGGCCAAGTCCGGTCAGGCTGGCGTGGGTCGGGTGGAGCCGGATCGGGTCGGGCTGGGGGTCAGGGACAGCGGAGCCGGGGGGGCAGGTTGGGCTGGGTCGGGTCAGCCTGGGGCTAGTCGGGTGGAGCCGGATGGGGTCGGGTCGGGGATGGTAGGGTCCGGGCAGGGAGGGGTGGGTCGGGCCGGGTCGGGTCGGGCTGGAGCGAGTCAGGTGGAGCCGGGTCGGGTCGGGCTGGGATGGGTCGGGTGGAGCCGGGGTGGGTCGGGTCGGGTCTGGTCTGCGCTGGGTCGGGCTAGTGCAGGTGGGGTCTGGATGGGGTGGGTCAGGTTAGATCTTCATGAGGATGAAATATGATACTGAAATTATTATAATTGTTGCATATTATTTTTTAGTATTGCTGTCGAAGTTAGTTAATTATTTGACTAATTATTTTTTTACTAACACAATGCACATTGCTGTTACTTGTTACAATTAAATTATTTCATGTACTGTTTTGTATGCTGCTGAAATTATAAATAAAAAAGATATTTTTATTTTAAAAAAATTTTATTGAAATTTTTGATCAAAAAATTTCAATACGAAGTTATTCCTTTTTGATAAATTAGAAATCTATCTTTGAATGTATGTTCAAAGATGGTAATTAAATTACATTGAGCTATAGATTTTCGTTCAAATTTCGATTCTCATCGAGATTGAAACTTGGATGTCCCGTATTCAATTTTTTTAAAAAAATAATAATATTATTATTGTTAATAGTTGATATTTCATTTTATTATATGGTATTTAGTAGTTATCTATCCATTGTTCTCTAGGTATATGGTGGATAGGGTGCGTGGGCACCATATCTACATCATATATTTGGAGAACCATGGGGAGATACTGCTAAAAGTTTTATAAAAATAAGATAAAATATTCACTAATAACAATAATAAGATTATTACTTTTTTGAAAGGGATAGGATCACACCTGTTAGTAATGATTTGAAAAGGATAAGATCATGCATTTTTATTTCATAAAGAGATAGGGCCACACATTTTCTATGTTAATATTCAGTCTGCATGTCTTTTTTAATATGTGTTATTTTGCATGTTCAGTCTGCATATCTGGATCCAGGTCAAAATTTTGACTGAAATTCAAAATGCGATTCAGTTTGAAATTTGGATCGGGATCCTGAATACCACGAAACTTTTTTTGGTTGTTAATAATTTTATATTTATTGTTAGATGAATGTCAACAAAAGTTGGATGAATACTAGAGGTATTTTTTTTCTTGAATATCGAAAAGAAGTTCGAGATTTCATTGACTTTGCACGGCATAAGGCTGACAGTGCTAGTCGGATAAAGTATCCATGTAAGAGATGTGTCAATATGGTATATCATTATATAACACTTGTTGAGAAGCATTTGCTATAATATGATATGGATAAGAAGTATACTTATTGGACATAGCATAGGGAGGGTGATCTTAATGAGGTGGTGCGCGACGATGACAATACTGAAGATGATAGTGATGCTGATGGATTTATCAAATATAGTAGTATAGGAGAATTGTTAGATGATTTACATCAAAGTGCTTGTTCAAATGTACGCATGAATACTGCTACATCTGAAAGCAATTTTGATCATGAACATAATATCCAGCTTGAGGTAGAAGGGACCTCTGAATAATTTATAAAGCTTATAAGGGATGCACGAGAGCCACTTTATCCAAATTGTATAAAATTTTTTAAGTTAGAATTTTTGATAAAATTACTTCATATTAAAATCATGAACCGATGGAGTCAGAAGTCATTTAACCAAATTTTAACATTGATTAAAGCAGCTTTGTCCGATGGAGAAAGACTATCGAAATCATATTCTGAAGCAAAAATATACATGCGAGAAATGAGACTTGGCTATACTCCTATATATACCTGCAAAAATGACTGCATATTATTTTATAAGGATAACAAACAAGTAATTGAATGTCTGAATTGCAATGACCATAGATACAAAACCAATAATAGGAAAGAAAAAAAGATACCTCAAAAGATTTTGAGATATTTTTCATTGATTTCAAGACTTCAAAGGTTGTATATGTCTACAAAGACAGCTGAAGAAATGAGATGGCATTATGAGCAGTGGGTTCTAAAGGAGAACATACTTAGCTACTCGATCGACTCTTTAGTATGAAAAGACTTCGATACAAAGCATCCGCACTTTGTGAGTGACCCGCGCAATATCAGGCTTGGTCTAGCGACAGATGGATTTAATCTCTTTGGCAATATGAGTACCTCTTACAGTATGTGGCCTGTGATGCTAGTTGTATATAATGTGTCATCTTGAAAGTGCATGAAAGAATCATTTATTTTTATATCACTGTTGATTCTGAGTTTGAAAGCATCAGGTAATGAAATTGATGTATATCTACAACCTTTAATTGATGATCTGAATAAGTTATTAGAAAATAGGGTACATACATATGATTCTATGAGTCGAAGTAATTTTAGGTTGCATGCTTTGATTTTATGGACTATAAATGATTTTTTAGCATATGAAAACTTATCTGAATGAAGCACCAAAGGATATCTGGCATGTCCAATATACAATAGGGATACATCCACCTTACATTTAAAGCACGGATGAAAAATATGTTTCATGGGTCATCGACGATTTCTTCCTGCTAATCATTCTTGGAGGTCCTGTTATAACCAACTCTTTGATGGTAAGTTCGATCAACGTCCACCACTCAAGGAGTTAAGTGGAGCAAAAATTTTAGAACAACTTGAAGTCATTGAAAATCTTTGATTTAGAAAAATATCAGATACTCGCAAGTAGAAGCGTACTGAAGCTAAGCTGAATTGGATGAAGTGAAGCATCTTTTTTGAACAACCGTATTGGAAGCAGCTACTACTTCATCATAATCTAGATGTAATGCACATTGAAAAGAATATTTGTGATAATATCATCGGTACTGTATTGAATATTTCAAGAAAAATAAAAGATGGTACAAAAGCTCGTCTTGATTTGTAGAAAATAAGAATTCGATCGGAGTTGTATTTAGTTCGTCGAGATGAGAGATTTTTTATGCCACCCGTATGTTATTCGCTGTTTGGAGAGAAAAAAAAAATTTTTGTGGATGGTTCAAAATCATAAAGTTTTCTTATGCATACACTTCAAACGTATCATGATATGTTGAAAACAACAACGATAATATCTTTGACATGAAAAGTTATGTCTCCCATGTGATGATGCAACATTTGCTTTCTGTGGTCATGCATGGCTATTTGGATGGTGATATTCAAACTGTATTAATTGAGCTGAGAGTGTTCTTTCGAGAACTATATTATCAAAAATTAAAAATTAACTTACTTGAAAAATCAGAGAAGGATATCGTACTCATTTTTTGTAGGTTAAAAAAAATTTTTGCATCATTATTTTTTAATATTATGATGCATCTGACTATTCATCTTCCAAAGAAAGCTCTTTTGGCCAGATGGATATATTATTGATGGATGTATCCTATTGAAAGGTAAAGAAGTTATACGTATTTTGTCATATCAATTATAAGATGTAAATATATTTCTAAAATTTAAATTTATTTCTTTTTGTAGATTTTTGTGCACCTTAAAAAAGTATGTGCGTAATAAAGCAAGACCTGAAGAGTTTATAACGGAAGCATATGTAGCTACCGAGTGTCTCACATTCTGCTCGATGTATCTTGATGATATCAAAATAAGATTCAATCATGTAGATCGTAATGTAGACCATGAATGAGGTGACAATGAGCCAATATTATGTATATTTAAACAAATGGTTCGACCTATTAGTGCAAGAAAATATGAATTTATGGACGTGAACGAGCTATCCAAGATACATTTTTATGTTCTAAATAATTATGAAGAAATTGAAGATTTTATTGAGTAAGTATCATCTTACGATACTATTTAATAATCAATTTTTTTTTATATTGATATAAAATTAAAAATTATAACTTCTTGTAGTGAGCACAAGAGTATACTATGTAGAGAGAATAATATGGATGTCGATGATTGACATAAGAGAGAATTTGCAAAATAATTTGGTGATCTCATAAGTTGCATTAGTAATACATTATTTATTTACTTATAAATATTATTATTTCAACCAACATAATTTTTTATCTTGTGATGCAGATGAAACATAGGTATTTCAATAAAGAAGTAGGTGCAACTGATGAGTTGCACGATTTAGTATGTGATCCCGATCGAAGGGTTAATCACTACACATCTTGTATCATTGGAGGAATGAGATTTCACATAAGGGAGCTTGAGATGCAATGACGGACCCAGAATAGTGGAATTGCTACAACAGGATACGAAGGAGAAGAAGAGATTGATTATTATGGTGTACTGGTAGATATCATAGAACTGAAGTATGGGTCCAGTAATTCTATATTTTTGTTTCAGTATGAATGGTGGGATATTAGTAATAAAAAGATTGAGATTCATTTCGATTCGTAATTTATCAGTTTAAATCTTGCATGAATATAATACCAAAATGAGCTATATATATTAGCAACTTAAGCGAAACAAGTAATATATTTGAAGGATCTAAAGTATCGAGGTAATTGGCATGTCGTACAAAACATAACATCTAGAGGCGTATATGACATACCAACTCGATTAGAGGTGGATGGAATTTTGAATTTACATGAAGAGGAAGATTTTCAGCAAAAAGAACAAACATTAGCTAAGTTTTTGGTTGATGAAGAACTTGTAACGGTACCTTTGAATAGGGCTGATCTCCTATCCAACAAAGTTGAAGCTGATTTTGTATTTAATCTGGATGAGTCGGAGGAAAACAATCAGTTCATAAATGACGATGAGATAGAAAATGATACATATATCGATTACTGTAATTCGAACAAGAATCTACACATCACGGAAGATACGAATATTGATGAGTAGATCTTTATTCTTCATTCAATTTTATGTTGCAATAATGGTATGCGATATAATTTATTCATTAGAATGTTATTTGATTTCTATTATTATTATTATTTAACATTATATTTATTTATATCTCAATTTCTGTAGATATGGCACCAGGAGACAGACGACGATGGTCATGTTCACAGTTACCTACAAATAGCTCGGAGGTTGAGGCACCTTCACCGATCTCCGTTGCCTCACCGGCTCCAGTGTCAGAGGGTCCTGCATTGGCAGGTCCTAATGAGTCAGTTACGAGTGAGGCGGATCCCAGTGAGATGGATCCTAGTGAGGCTGGTCCCAGTGATATTAATTATTATACTTTATATATAATGAAATTTGATTCTTTAATTTGGATCATACTAATGATTTATTTATTATTATTTCAGGTCAGTCTCCATCGGTGGTCAGGCGAGGCCGAGGTCCATTGAAGAACCTCGCTTTAAAGCATTGGAGATGCGAGCACCTGGGACAGCATCTCCAGATCAAGATATCAGTCGGTTACATCGGATCTATTAAGGGATGGTGTGAGCCATAGCAGACCGAGCTGGGTATCATATGCCGCAGCTATACCCCTGTGATGCTCTTTGATTGGCATCACATTGTCCCGGCTCAAAGAGAGATTTTCTACACCCACTTACAGATAAAATAAATTATATTATGAATATTTAATTTGTATAGTATTCTTCTAATATTTGTTATTCACAGGGTGTATTTGACATCGTCGATTTTGAGGATGATCGTGTGAGGCGAGCAGTTGACACCCATCTATCCTTGCATTTTAGAGATTATTGCCTTCATATGCATCAGCATTGGTACCGGGTGGTGCAAGCTCATGGGCAGGAGGTAGCGCGGCTACAGCCCTATGACAGCATCACCATCGAGATAGGACTACCATATGCCGGTATTACGAGGATTCGGCATATCAGGTTACACATCTAAATTTTTTTTTTAGACTTTAATGACTTAATCATTTATTCTTAAATTAAATTTATTATCTACTAATTTTACTGCTAATTTTACATTGATGATGTGCCCAGAATGCGACGAACCGGGTGAGACAAATCGTGCCGCATTGTGGGGGTTCGAGATCGTTTGCTCGCCACATGGAGCACATGGTAGATATTTTTTTTAATTTTTAATTAGAATATATTTTTGTAATTATTTAAATTTTTTTAATTAATTCTCAAATTACAAAGAGATGCTGAGAGTGGCAAGCTTCTTGGTAGGATCGATATCGACCAGCGGATCCACCAGTGACGGTCGGGATAGTGGACGATGGGGAGCCAGGAGCTCTTTGTAAGTTTTTTCAATTATTTTTTTAATAATTTATCTTTTATTAAAAAATTAAAATAACTTTAATTTTTATTTTCAAGATCGTATGACTGACATAAGATCCTAGCATACCCCTGAGGGCTCGATCACACCCACAGATGATGAGATCTGTGACCAGGTGCTCGGTACGAGATCCTGTTATGTTAGAGGTCTAGGACATGGGATCCTTGCTCCCTCATCCTCACGATCATCTAGGGCTGAGATCCGTTCTGCATGCCATGCTCAGCTGATGGAGGTGCAGAAGCAGGCTGTCGAGGATCGACAACAAGCTCAGGAGTTGGCTGTACACATCGATGACTATCAGCGCTTCTAGATCCAGATGATGGAGCGAATGATGCAGATAGAAAGAGAGTTTTTGTGATAAATTTATTAGTGACAGAAATATTTTCATCATCAATAATACTGTTTATGATAAAAAATTAAATTCATCGCTAATAATAAAATATTTATGATAAAAATTTATTTTCATCGCAAATAGCTTCATATTTGTGATGAAAAATTTTTTATCATAAATACCGATTATTTATGATGATATTAATCATCATAAATAATAAAATATTTATTTTAATTTTAAATTTTTAAAAATTAGTGATGAAAATAATTTCATCATAAATAATATAAGTATTTGCGATGAAAGCTCATTTTTCATTGTAAATACTGGTTATTTATGATAAAAAATTTTCATCACTAATATTTGAAAAGAATAAAAACTTTTAAAAATTTAAAAATTATAGATTATTTATGATGAAAATATTACATCATAAATACTTGAATATTGATGATGAATAATCAATTTTCATCACCAATACTTGAGTATTTGTGATGTAATATTTTTATTACTAATATTTAAAAAAATAAAAAATTTAAAAAATTTAAACATTTTAGATTATTTGTGATAAAAATATTACATTTTAAATAATACAGTATTAATGATGAAAATTGAATTATCATCATAAATACCTATTATTTATGATGAAAATTTTTTATCGTTAATATGTAAAAAAAATAAAAAAATTTAAAAATTTAAAAATTATAGATTATTTATGATAAAAATATTATGTCATAAATATTCGAATATTGATGATAGAAAGTCATTTTTCATCACCAATACTCAAGTATTTACGATGTAATATTTTTATCACTAATATTTAAAAAAAATAAAAAATTTTATAAATTTTAAAATTATAGATTATTTATGATGAAAATAGTACATCATAAATAATAGAGTATTGATGATGAAAACTAAATTATCATCATAAATACACATTATTTATGATAAAAAATTTTCATCGATAATACGTGAAAAAAATAAAAAAAATAAAAATTCAAAAATTGTGAATTATTTATGATGAAAATATTTAATTGTAAATACTAGAGTATTGACGATGAAAAGTAATTTTTCATCATCAATATCTATAATTTACAATAAAAAATTTTCATCATTAATATTTAAAAAAATAAAAAATTTTAAAAAATATAAAAATTATAGATATTACATCATAAATAATGAGTATTGATGATGGAAACTAAATTTCTATCATCAATATCAATTATTTACGTTGAAAAATTTTCATCGTTAATATATAAAAAAAAAATTAAAAATTATAGATTATTTGTGACGACCACAACCACAATCATAAATTATAGATTATTTCATAGAACTGATAAGATAACCACAACTGCTGCATCTCGAATATTTCGAGCGATAGTTATTTAAACCAAAATTATTTACGATAAAAAATTTTCATCTCTAATACGTGAAAAAAATAAAAAATTTAAAAAATTCAAAAATTAAAAATTATTTATGAAAAACATTATGCATCATAAATTATGAAGTATTGGTGACAAAAACTAAATTATTTAAAATAAAAATTTTTCATCTCTAATACATGAGAAAAAATGAAAAATTTTAAAAATAAGAAATTACTGATTATTTGTGATAAAAATATTACATCACAAATAATGAGTATTTACAATAATTACTGATTATTTATGATGAAATTTTTTTTATCAGAAATAATAAAATTTTTTTGTGATGAACAAGACTTTTCTATTGTAAATAAATTTTATTTACAACTAAATTTTTTTGTCAGTAATAAGATAAGAAAAATTAAAAATTTTATATTTTTAGATATTTATGATGTAAATTTATGTCGCAAATAATTCAACTATTTGCAATGAAATTTGATTTTATGTCGCAAAAAAAAATTATAACCAATAAAAATTTCATCGTTAATACATTAAAAAGTTAGATAAATTAAAAACTTAAAACATAAAAATTATTTGTGATGGAAAGATTAACATCATAGATCATCAGAATATTTGTGATGGAATATTAATTTTTCATCAAAAATATTCAAAAATTATGATGAATTTTTGCATCACTAATAATTGAGAAATTAAAAAAATATAAAATTTTAAAAAATTAGGTATTTATGATTTAAAAATAAGTTTCATCGCTAATAATTGACTTTTAACGATAAAATTTTTTAGTCATAAATAATTAAAAGATGAAAAACTAAAATAAATTACCAAATATTTATGATAAAAATACTTCTGTCGCTAATAGTTTCAATATTAGCGATGCAAAACTTTATTTCTGTCACCAATAGTTGATCTTTTAAAAAATAAAAAATAAAGATAATTTGTGATGGAAACTATTCATCATGAATAATGAATTATTTACGATGATAAATCATAATATCATTGCAAATCATTGATTATTTATGATAAAAATTTTTCATCACTAATAGTTGAAAAATATAAAATTTTAAATTAGAAAAAACTAAAATATTAGCAACTTAGAAGGAGTTTCCATCGTTAGAAGTGATTTTAGTGACGTAAAATTTCATTGCTAATGTTTAAAAAAAATTAAATCTTCATTAAGTTTTCATATTGAAGGATATATATTATAATAAAATTTTTTATATTTATAAAAAATTATAAGATAATTTTAAAAAATAATATGTTCAAAATAAAGAAATCTTGGTGTAGATGGTGGGTTACATGAAAAGTCATATATAATGTAACTTCAATCGAGAAATGTTCATGCATCTAGTTATGTAAATATCTTACCATTAGGCTCTTGAAATTTATATAGGAATCTTTGTTTGATTTCTTTCATATATGAGCTCTGCAAGCTAGGGAACGTAGTGCCCTAGTAATTATATGATTTGATTTCGATGATAATCAGTATTTACATGATTTGATTTTGATACCACATGACTGATCAAATGGATAGGATTAATTTGGATTCCCAACTAAAAGAATAATCGCAAAATCGGATCAAATTTAGAACAACCCCAAACCATAATAAGATTCAATTAGAAGTGTTTTGGACTTCTGAGTAGATCTAAGATATATGCAATCAAAGAACAACTCACCGATCCCCATGCAATGCTCTCATCTGTGGATACTTGTGGATTTTCGAAGGAAAACAGAGAAAATGACCGCATCACTGACGACAGTAGACTCGACGACCTAAGCTATCACGAAGCTCCAGTTTCCACTGACTCAATGGTCACCAGTTCCATCTCCACCAAACCCAGCAGCCGGAGCTTGAGGGGAAGGGACGCAGGGGCGGCAGCAGCGGCGGAGTGGCAGACGAACCCTAGGGAGTGGACACGATTTGGTCTTGCTCCAGGAGTAGGCATTGACTGTGAGATTGGGATTGTTGCTTCGTACCAAGAATGTATACACACATATATACACACGCACACACATATACATACATACATATACACACACACACACGCACATATATATATATATATATATATATATATATATATATATATATATATATATATATTATTGCATTATCTAAATTAAGAGATGAATGAAAAATGAATGGAAGAAAATAATATGGAGAACAAGACATATTTTAAATTTCTCATTTAAAAAATTCTTCTTTGAATAAATTTTTTTTTATTGATTATTAGTGATGAAAAATAATTTTGTTGCTAATTATATAATTCATGATGAAATAATATTTTTCATCATAAATAATAATTTTTTTAGGCATTAATTTTTCAGCGAGAATTTTTTTTGTGGTGGGAACTATTAGCGATGGAAATCTTTTAATTTTCATTGCTAATAAGTTAAATAGTGATGAAAATTTAATTTTTATCGAAAATAATAATTTCTGGGGCATGAATTTTTTCAGTAGAATTTTTTTTAGGACAAAAACTATTAGCGATGGAACTTAATTTTCATCGCAAATAATTATTCATTCAACTTATTGACGATGAAAAAAAATATTAGCGACAAAAATTTTCATTGCTAATACCCTACGTCCCATCAAGTCCTATCGGAAACCCATTTTTCTTCCTCTTTTCCCCCCGAGCATTTTTTCTTCACGCATGCATCCCGAGTTCCTTCCCCTTCGCCATCCCAAGCTCCTTCCCCTCCAGCATCCCCTCTGGCATCCCCCGTCCCCATCCCGACCTCCTCTGCCGCCACCGTCGATAAGTCTTTTTTTTTTTTGTTTGGGGTGTGCCACGGCTTGAGGCCGGCGACTGCGTGGGGCCTACGGACCGCTGCATGTCGCGGCCGGCATGTCGGGACAGCGGCCCGTGACCGCATGGGGCCTGTGGGCCTGCAAGCCGCCGCATGTCGTGGCCGGCCACCTGGGCCGGGATGGTGGCCTATGGCAACATGGGGCCTGTGGGCCGCTGCGTGCCGTGACTGACGTGCCGGGATGGCTGCCTGGTCATGCCGGGACGGTGGCCCACGGTAGTGTGGGGCCTGTGGGCCGTCGCATGCCGCGGTCAGAGTGCCGAGATGGGCACCTGGCCGAGATGGCGGCCCGCGGCCGCATGGGGCTTGCGGGCTGCGTGTTGGGGACTGTAAATTTGAAGCGGCCCGCAGTCCAAATTTGAAGCGGCCGCATGGGGACTGCGGGCCTGCGAGCCTGCATGTCAGTCCTGGATGGGGTCGGTCGGGCCTGGATGGGGCCAGTCAGGCCTGGGTTGGGGTGGGTCGGGCCTGGATGGGGCCGGTCAAGCCGGGTCTTATCGGGCCTAGGTTGGGGTGGGTCGAGCCTGGATGGGGCCAGTCAGGTGGAACCAAGTCGGGTTGGGTCGGGTCGGTGGAGCCGAGGCAGGTCGAATTGGGATCGATGATGGCGGAGTTGGGGCAGGGCGGGGCGGGTGGAGTCGGGTCGGGCTGGGGCTGGTCGGGTGGAGTCGGGTCGGGTCGGGTCGGGTCGGGTCAGGTCGGGTTGGGATGGGGCCGGTCAGGCTGGGTCTGAAAGGCTAGGGCAAGTCCGGTGGAGCCAGGTTGGGTCGGGCTGGGGCTGGTTGGGTGGAGTCGGGTTGGGTCAGGCTAGGTTGGGTCGAGCTAGGATGGGGAGGGTCGGGCTGGGTCCGAAAGGCTAGGGCAAGTCGGGTGGAGCCGAGGTGGGTCGGGTCAGGTCCGTGTCGGGTCGGGCTAGGACATTCGAATTATTATGATTATTGCATATTATTATAATTATTACATATTATTTTTTAGTGTTACTGCTGAAGTTAGTTAATTATTTGACTGATTATTTTTTCACTAACACAATGCACATTGCCGTTACTTGTTATAATTAAATTATTTTATGTGCTGTTTTGTATATTACTGAAATAATGAATAAAAAAAGTATTTTTATTTTAGAGTATTTATTAGAATATTATTTGATTTTTATTATTATGTAATATTATATTTATTTACATCTCAATTCTTGCAGATATGGCACCAAGAGATAGACGATGACGGTCGCGTTCACAGTTACATGCAGATAGCTCAGAGGTTGAAGCACCTTCACCGATCTCCATTGTCTCACCGGCTCCAGTGTCAGAGGGTCCTGCACTGGCAGGTCCTAGTGAGCCGACTACGAGTGAGTCGGATCCCAGTGAGGCGGGTCCCAATGAGGCTGGTCCCAATGGTATTAATCATTACACTTTATATATAATCAAATTTGATTCTTTTATTTGGATCATACTAATGATTTATTTATTATTGTTTTAGGTCAGTCTACATCGATGGTCAGGTGAGGGCGAGGTTCATCGAAGAACCTCGCTTTAGAGTGTTGGAGACATGAGCACTCGAGATAGTGTCTCTGGATAGAGATACCGACCGGCTACACCAGACCTTTTAGGAGATGGTGTGAGCCATGACAGATCGAGCTGGGCATCATATGCTGCAGCTATGCCCTGGTGACGCTCTTCGGTTGGCGTCATGTTGTCCTGGCTCAAAGATCAATTTTTTACACCTACTTACAAGTAAAATAAATTATATTATGAATATTTAATTTGCATAGTATTCTTCTAATGTTTGTTATTAGCAAGGTGTATTTGACATCATCGATTTCAAGGATGATCATGTGAGGCAAGCGATCGATACCCATCTATCCTTGTGCTTCAAGGATTATCGCCATTACATGCATCAGCATTGGTACCAGGTGTTGCAGACTTATGGGCAGGAGGCAGTGCGGCTGTAGCCCTATGATAGTATCACCATCGATGATTGGACTATCATATGTCGGCATTACGAGGATCCGACATACCAGGTTACACATCTAATTTTTTTTTAAAATTTTAATGACTTAATCATTTATTCTTAAATTATATTTATTATTTACTAATTTTACAGCTAATTTTATAGAGACGATGTACTCAGAATGCAACGAACCGGATGAGACAGACTGTGCCGCATTATGGGGGTTCGAGATCATTTGCTCGGCACATGGAGCACATGGTATGTATTTTTTAAATTTTAAATTATGATATATTTTTATAATTATTTAATTTTTTTAAATAATTCTCAAATTACAAAGTGATGCTGAGAGTAGCGAGCTTCTTGGTAGGATCGATATCTACCAGCAGACCCACCAGCGATGGTCGGAGGAGGGGATGACGGAGAGTCAGGAGCTCTTTGTAAGTTTTTTAATTAATTTTTTATTCATAATTTGATCTTTATTAAAAAATTAAAATAACTCTAATTTTTATTTTCAAGATCGTATGACCGACATGAGATCCTGACCTATCCCTAAGGGCTCGACCGTGCCCACAGATGATGAGATCTGTGATCAGATGCTCGGTATGAGATCTTGTTATGTTAGGGGTCCAGGATATGGGATCACTACTCCTTCATCTTCACGATCATCTAGGGTTGAGATCCATTCTACGTGCCAGGCTTGATTGATGGAGGTGTACAGGCAAGCTATCGAGGATCGATAGCAGGCTAAGCAGCGAGCTCAGGAGCTGGCTACATGCGTCAACCAGTATCAGTAGCTCCAGATCTAGATGATGGAGCAGATAGCGCACATGGAGCAGACGATCTAGATGTTGAGCCAGCAGCAGATCGATCTGAGCTTCGTCGAGCATTCCCCATCCCCACCTCATTCTCCACATGCCGATATGTGATGGCTCTTTGATGTATTTTTTTAAAACTCTTATAATTTTAATTTGATATAATAAAATAATAAAATTTATTTATTATTTTATTATATAAATTTTTTAATTTATAAAAAATATTATACATATAACTTAAAAAAATATATTCAAATTTAAAAAAAAATAATTAGTGATAGAATTATTACTGATGAAATATTCATCATAAAAAAATTATAAAAATAATTTAATTTTTTTAAAAATATATAATTAACAGTGATGAAAATTTTTTATCATAAATAATTATTAGTAATATAAAATTATATCAAAAAAATATTTATTTATGACATAAATATTAGTCGCTAAAGTTTTTTAATTTTTATTTTTTAATTAAATAAAATTTTTTGTGCTGGAAAATTTTTGTCACTAAAAAGTTCAAAATAATAGAGATGAATATGCTTTTATCGCTATTAATTTGTTATTTATTAACGATCATTATTTTCATCGTAAATTATTTTTTTTATGAATAAGCTTTTTCATTTTTAGTTTTTTATGATGAAAATATTTTATAGTAAATTATTTTTATTGGCAATGAAAAGAAATTTTTATTGTAAAATATTATCAATGATGGTATTTTTTATGATGAAATTTTAGTGATAAACTTTTCATCGCTAATTATTATTAGCGATGAAATTGACTTATTAGCGATGAAAATTTTTTATAGCTAATAACTTATTTTCTTATAGTGCCAGACCATACAGTTGATGAGGCAGCAGCAGGTCGATCCAAGCTCCATCGTCAGTTCGAGCTCCATCTCCAGTTGATGATATTTGATGGCTTATTGATGTATTTTTTTTATTTTAAATAATTTATAATTTTAATTTAATATAATAAAATAATAAAAATTATTTATCATTTTATTATGTAAATTTTTTATTTTTATTTTTTAATTTATAAAAAATATTATACATATAAATTTAAAATATATATTCATAATTTTTTTAAAAAATATGACTAAATTATTAGTGATGAAATTATTTTTGATGAAATATTCATCACCAAAAATATTTTACTAACATAATTTAATTTATCAATAAATATATAATTAACAGTGATGAATACTTTTTCATCGTAAATGATTACTAGCAATGTAAATTTTTATAAAAAATTATCTTATTTACGATGAAAGTTTTTATCACTAATATTATTTAATTTAATTTATTTTTATTAAATTAATAGTGATGAATTATTTTTGTTGCAAAAAATATTTTTTACGATATAAATTTTTTGTCGCTAAAACTTTTGAAAATAATAGCGATGAAAATAATTTCATCGCTATTAATTTTTTATTTATCATTGATGGTTTTTTTATCGCAAATACTTTTTTTTAGATTAAATTTTTTCATCCTATTTTTTTTAACAAGAAAAGTATTCATTGTAAATATCTTTTATTAACGATAAAATATTTTTTTCATCATAAAATATTATCAATGTCGGGATTATTTGTGATGAAAAATTAGCAATCAAAATTTCATCGCTAATATGTATTAGCGATAAAAATCATTTATTAGTGACGAAAAGTTTTTGTCGCTAATAACCTATTTTATTGTAGTGCTCGTCGGCCTAAGATCCTTTAGTTTTGCCCAACCTTGTCTTCAACCCTCGTAGTATTATGCGATTTGTTACCTCTGCTTCACCATTTGCTTGAGGATGGATGATGGAGGTGAGGTGATGCGCTATCCCATGCTCCTCAAAGAATCTTTCAAATTTGGCTTGCTTGAACTGACGCCCATTATCAGTGATCAACACTTGGGGTAGACCAAACTGACAAATAATTAACTTCCTAACAAAGTCCACTACCCTTGCTTCTGTGATATGGATAAGAGATTCAGCTTCTACCCATTTGATAAAATAGTCCATGACGATGAGCAAAAATTTGCGTTGGCCTGATGCCTATGGTAAAGGATTGAGGATATCCATCCCCCACTGCACAAAGGGCCAAGGGGTGCACATAGGAGTGATCGACATGGGGGGCAGCCATTGTATGTTGGAATTTCTCTGACACTTATCACACTATCGCATATAGTCCTCGGAGTCCTTCTGCATGGTCGGCCAGTAGTAGCCTTGTCTGAGAATTTTGTAGGCTAATGCTCTCTTGCCGATGTAATTCCCACAGATCCCTTTGTGTACTTTTCAGAGAGTGTAGTCAGCTTCAGATGGTCGTAGATATTTCAAAAGGGACAGTGAATGGGACCTCTGGTACAGCTTATCCTCATGAAGGAGATATTTGGCTGATTGATATATGATCTTTCAAGCTTCTTTTCGGTCTGTAGGCAAGGTCCCTTCTTTGAAATAACTTCCTAATGGATCGATGCAGGAGGGTTCCCCATCAATCTGTGGTATGGTCATCAACTCTTCAATACTTGGTCGGCTCATTACTTCAAAAAATATTTTTTTTGGCAACTCGGATGGCACCGACATTGCTAATTTGGACAATAAGTCTGCCTCGAGTTCTCCAACCTGGGTACTTACTGAAAGTAGATGCCAGGGCTTTGACTTTCTGAAGGTATTTTATCATATTTTCTCTCCAGGCTTCATAACTACCCTAAATATGTCTGATGACCAAATGAAAATCGCTGCAAACCTTCAAATCTTGTATCCCCAGCTCTCTGGCTATTTGGAGCCTAGCAGCCAAGGCCTTATATTTGGCTTCATTTTTTGTGGTTGGAAACTCAAACCATAAAGCGTACTCTACCACCATCCCCTCTGAACTAGTAAAATCAAACCTACTCTAGATCCTAAGGAGTTGGACGAGCCATCTATATGTATTACCCAAGAGTTGTCATCAACCTCTAAAGGTCCTTCGTCGGCTAGGATTTGTGGTTTCAACTCTTTCTGCTAAGCTGGCTCATCTAGAATAGTACATTCGGCCATGAAATTGGCTAGAATCTATGCCTTAATGGATGGTCGGGGCTAGTATTGGATGTCAAATTTTGAGAGCTCGACTGCCCACTTTGCGATCCATCTAGATGTGTCTGGTCGATGAAGGATATTTTTTATTGGCTGATCGATTAGGAGGATGATGGTGTGAGCCTGAAAGTAGGGTCGAAGTTTTCTAGCCATGATGAGGAGTGCGTAGATCAGCATTTCTAACTTCAAATATCTGATCTCTGCATCCCTCAATATTCGACTGATGTAGTAGATTGGCTTCGTATCTTGTTTTGCACTTGGACCAGCACTGTGCTCATGGTAACAAGTGAAACAGCAAGGTATAAATATAACTCTTTGTCAAAGTCAGGCTTATGGAGTAGTGGAGCAAAACCAAGGTAGTTCTTAAGGTTGGTTAAATGCTTTCCGATACTCTTCAGTCCACTGAAAGTTCTTTGACTGCTTCAGGACTTAGAAGAAAGGCAAACATCATTCTATCGACCTTGAGACAAACTGGTTCAGAGCGACGACTTTCCCATAAGGCATTGTACTTTTTTGATTGTTCTTAGGAGAGTTATCTCCTAAATTGCCTTTATCTTCTCTGGATTGGCCTTAATTCCTCAGTTGGAGACCATAAAGCATAAGAATTTTTTGAAGGTTACTTTGAAAGCACATTTGATCGGATTCAGTTTCATCCTATACTTTTGTAGAGTGGAGAAGGCTTCTTCGAGGTCATCAATATGAGTTTTTTCGGATCTACATTTGATGAGGATATCATCCATGTATATCTCCATATTTCATCCAATCTAATCCTTAAAGACTTTGTTTATAAGGTGGTAATAGGTCACACCTACATTTTTTCGATCGAAAGGTTTTATCTTGTAATAAAAAAGACCTCAGTCAGTAAAATAGGAGGTCTTGTCCTCATCTTCAGGCACCATCCAGATTTGATTATAGCTAGAGAAGGTATTCATAAAGGATGAGAGTTTGTGGTCCGACGTAGCATCGACCATCTGATCAATCCTCGATAGAGATAGCTATTTTTTGGACAAGCCTTGTTAAGGTCAGTGAAGTTGATGCAGATCCACCATTTACCATTTGCCTTCTTCACCATAACCACATTAGCTATCCACTTTGGGTAGGTTGTCTCCTTAATAAAACTTGTCTGGAGTAGCTAATCTACCTCCTCGACTATTACCTTCTGTCGCTTTGGGGTGAAATTCCTCTTCTTTTGCTTGATGGGGTAGTACTTTGGACTCACGTTCAGTCGGTGCATGATCATAGAAGGATCAATTTCTGACATGTTTGCTGACGTCCAAGCGAAGACATCTGAGTTTGCTTGCAAAAAGAAGGTTAGCTAGTTTTTCATTACCTCATCCAAGTTCGATCCAACCTGAACTGTAATGCTCTAGATTTCCATCAATCAGTGGAATTGAGAAAAGATCCTCAATGGGCTTTCCCCGCTACTCAGCTAGCCCATCACAAGTGTCCAACCCCTCGATTGGGTATGACTTGCTGGAGCGACCTCCTTGAAGAGTGATGTTGTTGCAATATCGTGCCAAGTCTTGGTCTCCATGGACTTCTCCAACTCCACTAGCCATCAAAAACTTCATCTTCAGGTGGTATATTGATACGATAGCTCGGAGAGCATTCAGACCTGATCGATCAAGAATGGCATTGTAGGCTAATGATGCTTGGAGCCCCATGTGAATATCATAGGGTTGATACCTCTGAGCCTATCGAAGAAAGGTTGAAGAAGAATAAAAAACTCTTGGCATTTTTCTATTAAGCATGCTTCACCAAATCCATTAGGGTTGATGCTGTGAAAGCCTTGGCAAGGATCAACAGAAGAAGTGTGGTCAGGTAAGCCTCCGAACTACTCTAATTTCAGAGTGGTTGGTTGTCCTGCATATGTTCATGTTAATATTGAAAAGTGAAAACTGAGAACAAAGGCAGTGGGTGGGTTGAGGCTTTCTTGGTTATGCGAGTAGGGTCAAAGGATATAGATTCTGGTATCCCGGATCAGAAACACCCAAGTTCATTATCCATACGGACGATCAGAAAATCTACTTGCATGGTGGACTGAGCAAGAGATCGGCCAACCTTTAAGGGCAAGGTGATGACCCCTTCAACAGGAATGGTGTCTCTGATAAATCTGATGAGTGGGGAGTCCATTCTTCCCAATCGATTTGTAGGTATCCCTATCTTCAAAAAAGCATCATAAAACAATACATTGATAGAGCTTTTATTATCTATCAAGACATGGTGTACATCATAATTTGTGATATTTAAAGTTACAATGACCACATCATTATGTGGAAACTGAACTTCTCAGGCATCTTCCTCAGTGAAAGTTATCAGCTCCCCAGTCTTCTGTCTCTTTGATGCCTCTTCATCTCCACTAAGCCTTCCACCCCTATGCCCCCCACTAATGGCATTGATCATACCAGTCGGGGGTCAGTCCTCCTGCGGTGCCACCTGTGTCACCTACCACAGGTTACTCATTCGAACGAAGAGACCTCTGGCACCTTCTTCACCGCTCCTGTCGCTCTTGCCGTGCTCATCTCCATAGGATGAAGTGATTTAGGCGGCCATGCCTGATGAAGTCTTTTATTTTGTCCTAAAGATTGGCACAATCTTCTATATCATGGTCGTGATCATGATGGTACAAGTAATATTTATTAAGATTCCTCAGATGTGGGGGGTTTCGAAGCTTTCTTGCTTTTGGAAGCTGCTCCCTTATTTGCATTAGGACCTGAGACCTAGGTGTATTCAGTGGAATATAGTTGGTATACCTCCTCGACGGTGAAGGTTGCCAATCCCTTCCTTGAGAGCTCCGACGTCAGTGTTTCTGAGCAGCACCCCCATTTTTGTATTTCTAAAATGAGGATCGGGAGTGTTGGTGGGATCTCTCCTCTTGCTATGGAGAGCACTCCTTATTCTGTCCTGCTGCAACATAATCGATAGCAGCTTCTTCGATGAAGACCTCCTCCATATGGGCACATGATCAAGCATATCAAAAAAATCTCAAGAAAAAATTTTCATCAATGATTTTTTAAGGTCGTTCTTTAAAATTCCATCCATCATAGCGGACATCGTGACCAACTAATCTAGGTCATGAACCTCCAGGGTCACTGCATTAAAAAGACTGATGAAAGTGTGGATTGACTCCCCCTCCTTTTGCTTAATGGTGTGGAGGTAGTCAGATCGCTTTTGTTGTCGTTGGCTACTGATAAAACAGTCGATGAAAGATCGATATAACTCTTCAAAAGAGTGAATTGAGGTTGATTTCAAACTTGAATACCATTGTCGAGCCGCCTCCTTAAGAGCAGTAGGAAATGCTCGATAAAAGATGTCATCAGTTGCTCCATGTAGAAGCATCACTGCCTTGAAGGCCTCTAGATGATCGACGGGGTTGGCGGTCCTATCTTAGGCCTCAAACTGGGACACCTTCAAGAGCTGAGGAAGCGGCTCCTGCATTATCCTCAGGGTGAAAGATGGCTCACTACTGAATCCCTCATAGAGTTACATCATGGAGGAGTTATTCATTGCATCGATCTGCTTATCGAGCATCTGAAACTGCCTTTCAATGGTCAGATCTTGAGCGGTGTAGATGTCAGAGTGATAGAGAGAGTGGTGAGCAGGGGTTGAATCAAGCCCTGATCGCGGGCTGGGAGATTGCTGCCTTACTAGTTTTCGGGTCCTATGGTGGCCCTAGAGGCTCTGCCTCCTCTCTGGACTCGACGAAGACACTCACGACTATTTTGATTGTAGTGGTGTCGTGGAGACAGATTCAATGGGGGTGCCACCACAGGAGGTGTTGGTGGTGCCACTGAGGGAAATACTAGCGGCACCACTGAAGGGGGTGCGGTGGCAGCCTAATCAGGCTGTGGCACTATCAAAGAAGCTACAAGAATGGTTTGGACCGTTTGGATGGTGGCCGTCAAAGTTTGGACCTACTGAAAGAGTAGATTAAACTGATCCATCATGATCAGTACTGGCTGGGTTGACAGAGGAGTCTCCATCATTAGTGGTTGCACCTAATTATTGGCCTGTCTCTCTACCTGGTGGGAGGTGGTAGCATTGGTGAGACAGGATGAGACTCACTTTGATGGTACAATGTCTGCTCTCGATCTGTGCTCCTCCAAAAATGGATCAAAAAGCCCTTTCTATAGTGCCCATCTATTGGTGTGAGAAACCGTCTGGTGTCAAAACACTGGAGTAGATGACAAGATGGGCCTCCTAGGTGCACAACCTGCAAAAAAGTCCAAATCAGAGGTGGCTTCGGCTAGGATCCTTTGATGCTCAAGTCAAGATCTCATCCAATAGAAAGAAGAGTGTGAGAGATAGAGTAATTAAGTACCTTCTTTAGGCGTCCTCTATTGATCTCTTTTATAGTGGAGAGTTGGAGCTTCAGTTGGTAAGTTGGTTGGTGCGATCCCACACAATCAGGATGTGATTCATTGGGCATGAGATTATCGCTCAATATTTTTGGGATGCAGTGATTATGGTTGCTTTATTGGTCCCACGATAGCTGTTGCCTAATGGGTGCTGTGTTTGAATGGAGTTGCTAACTTGAGCATTGTGAAGGCAAGGAATGGTCGGCGATGACTAGGGATCGATCACCTTGTGCCATCGTCAAGATTTGCTCCACAATGCATGAATGGTCGGCCAACGAGGAGTCTTCAGTGATAGCTTGCAAGGGTCGTCGAGTCACTGTCAATGAGCAAGGCTCCAATGGATGGTTGTAGAGGACTAACCGATGAAAGATAACTTCCAATCTTAGATCGATGGAGAAAGCAATGACCGATCTTGAGTTGGCGAAAGCTCTAATTGATTGGCCTACTAGATGTAGCTATTTTGGGCTCTAGGTCTTTTCATGAATTCGGTCCGTACAAAATTTTCACCAACAAGTTCTTTTAATTTGGGGAAAAAGAAGAAGAGATGTTTACCCCAGGGATTAATTTTGATGGATAACAAAATGTTTGAGTGTATAATGAAATTAATAGTTTGATAAAGTCAATATTTTAGAAACATTCTAATGTATCAAAAGAATGCATTTAAAGAGCTAAATAAATCTCAAATAAGAAGTTTTGGAAGCTTTCATGGTTGTGAAAGATCATAAAAATCAAAGTGAAAGAGATTCTCAAAAATTAAAGTCAAAAAGCCACTCATACAAAAAAAATATTCAGAACTTTTTAGTTGGCTATCATCCGAGTCGATCCAAGTTGAAAATAAAAGAAATAAAGGATCTGGCATGCTAAACTTTCAGCCAGTAGGTCCTCGAGTTGACTCATGTATCATCTGAGTCGACTCCAACACAAAATGATAGAAAAGTAATTTTTGGAATAGAAAATTCAAAGCATCGAGAGACATCTCGAGTCGACTTGAGTTACCTGAGTCAAAGTTCCAAAAAAGAGAGAAAAGAGATGATTAAGTGCATAGAATTGAGAGCTTTCAAAAAATAATCTTCATCAACTTCTTCTACATCCTCTTTAGCTTCAATTGAAGAAGTCAAACTTCAAAAGAATAAATCATCAGTTTCTTCTCTGTGCTTCAAAGAGTCTATTTTTTATTTTAAATTTTTATTCTAAAAATTATACTTGTATATTCACTACAAGAAAATAGGTTATTAGCGATGGCTAATTGCCATCGCTATTAGCCATCACTAATAACCTGATCTCCATCACCAATATTATTAGCGACGGACTGCCATCACTAAAAGTTCATCAAAAATAAGATCATTGCTAATTATCACTACTAGTGATGGTAATAATCCCATCATTAATATGTGTAATTAGTGACGATATTGGTGATAACAAATCCATCACTAATATTTTTTTATTTTAATTTTTTTCTTAATTAAAATTTTTAAAAAATATTAGTGACAGCATTATCGATGCTAATACCGTCGGTAATAGACTTTACTAATGCAATTAGCATTGCTAATACCGTTACTAATAGTTTTATATTTTTTTAAAAAAATCATAATTAAATTTTTTAAAATCTATTTTAATCATAATAATAAGTAATTATATTTTTATAACCTATTATAAGTAAAATAATAATTATTTACCATAATCATAAATATAAAATTAATTATATTATATTAAAAATATGAATTATATAATTTTATAAATTTATACTACTTTACAAGTATCAAAATTATATATATATATCAAAAAAAATCATCAAAGATCCTCCTATTCATCCTCCTCTCGTCATCCTGCTCTTGTACGTCCTCTCCAGCAGCTGGTGAATAAAAGTCGAATGTCCCAACATCCTATAACAAAAAAAAATAAAATATTATTAATAAGTTTCAATACAAAAGCGTATATGTCGATATGAAGGTATATATTTTGATGTACTACTCTGATTCTCGAATAGATTATTTTTATATATTTTATTCGATGATATGGAGCTAAAAATATCTCTGACCCATCATTTGAATGGTTAAATTAAATTTTTATCTCTTAAATTCTCTTTTTAGACTCAAGCCTAAACATGTGAAGCTTCTAAATATAAAAATTTAAAATAAATAAAGAAAAGTATTAATAGACTTATCTATTGTGATGGCTATGACAATGAGTCCAGTTGATCATGCATATATTAGTCTCAAAGAATCTCAATGACTGTATAATGAATAGCATCTCAAAAGCTCTGAGGTCACTAGCTCCAAAGCCTCTACATGATCTCCTCCACATGTACATCATCTCATGTCCGAATTATCAAGGCCTAAGAGGAGAATGTCGAAGAGTATCGAGCTACTAGAGGATCAAAGCTATGATCGAATCCTATAACCTAGCTCCTACCCACCCCTCCAATGGCCCTAAGCCATCTCTTGAGGTCAAGGAGGGGCTAAGAGGATGGATCCTCACCGTATCGTGATATGAGATACTTCACGTAATCTGTCTATATAGTATAAAAATTTATTAGTTCATACATATCAGTATATATAAAAACTTAATAAATAATATTTTAAGTTATTACTGTGATATGTCAAGATCTAGGATCTAAGTAATCATCAATTTTTCAAGACTGATGTGTAGCCTCCTATATCTACAGCTGCTCTGGTGCGTGATCCAGCTGCCATATCTATAATAAATAAATAATAAAATTAAATAAATTAAAATATATATATGATCAATTCAATCACTACAAAAAAAATAGACTATTAGCGACGACAGTTCGTTTTACCCTCGCTAAAAGTCCAATGAAAATAACCTCGTCACTAATTACCATCATTAGTGATGGCAAATCCATCATTGCTAATAACGATAATTAGTGATGGTATTAGCGATAAAAAGTCATTACTAATAATTTTATTTTTTTTCTTAATTAAAGTATTAAAAAACTATTAACGACGATCATTATCGTCGCTACTACTATCATTAATAATTTTTTAATTTTTTAACAAAAAATTTAAAAAACTATTAGCCAAGGCAGATACCATCGCTAATAGTTTTTAATTTTTTAAAAAAATTCTTAATTAAATATTTAAAAAAAATCTATTTTAATCATATTAACAAGAAATAATATTTTTTAAAATTTATTATAAATAAAATAATAATTATTTAACACAATCATAAATATAAAATTAATTATATTATATTAAAAATATAAATTATATAATCTTATAAATTTATACTACTTTACAAGTATCAAAATTACATACATATAAAAAAAATCATGTAAGATCCTCTTTATCATCCTCCTCATCCTCTTTCTGCTCTTGTACATTCTCTCCAATAACTAATAGATGAGAGCTGAATGTCCCAACATCCTGCAATGAAGAAAAATAAAATATTATTAATATATTTTCATATAAAAGCATATATGTCGATATAGAGATAAACATTTGGATATACTACTCTAATTTTCGAACAAATTATTCCTACATATTTCATTCGATGATATGGAGCTATAGACACCTTCAGCCTATCATTTGGATAGTTGGATTAAATTTTTACTCATTGTATCTCCTTTTTAGACTTAAGTCTAAACATGTAAAGCTTCTAAATATAAAAATTTAAAGTAAGTAAAAAAAATTATTAATAGGCTTACTTGCTGTGATGGCTATGATAATGAGCCTAGCTAATCATGTAGATGCATGTCCTGAAGAATCTCAATGATTATATCATGGACAGCATCTCGAAAGTTTTGAGATCGCTGGCTCCAAAATCTCTGTATGACCTCCTCCACATGTGCGTTAGTCTACGTCTGAGTTGTCAAGTCCTGAGAAGAGTATCGAGCTACTGAAGAGTCGAAGCTATGGCCGAATCCTAGATCCAACTCCGACTCATCTCTCCGATGGCCCTGAGCCATCCATCGAGATCAGGGAGGGGCTGAGAGGATGGGTTCTCATCGTGCCACGATATGAGATACTCCATATAATCTACCTATATAGTTTAAAAATTCATTAGTCCATATATATCAGTATATATAAAAATAATAAATAATATTTTAAATTATTATCACGATCTATCGAGATCGAAGATCTAAGTAATCACCAGTCCTCCTAAACTAGTATGTGGCATTCCATATCTGCAACTACCTTGGTACATGATCCAACTATCATATCCACAATAAATAAATAATTAAATTAAATTAATTAAAATATACATATGATTAATTCAATATAAAATTAATTTAAGTGTAAAATTTTTATCAATCTATCAGTCACAACATGTTTGCCAATGGAGCTGCCAATGTGCTTGATCGGATGCTACTGGACAGACCGATTCTGCCATGCCCTCTGCTACCTATCAGAGTACTCCTCGGTACTTCACTAGTCACATACGGCTTCCCATATGTCCTCCCGCATTTGGTGATCTGTATAATACTTTCAGTCCAATAGTGACTCAAAATTAGAATACTTTATGGCAGACTGTCGAAAGCTGTATAGCCCATCTCAAAATCTCCATATGGCCATCTCCTCGAAGGTTCGACGGTCAGCCTCCTCATCCTAATTGAGGAGTTTCAAATCGATTATACCCTTGTAAGTAGAAGTATCCATGTATTAATAATAGAATAAAAATCTATCATGAA
Source organism: Elaeis guineensis (assembly GCF_000442705.2). Taxonomy (NCBI): domain Eukaryota; kingdom Viridiplantae; phylum Streptophyta; class Magnoliopsida; order Arecales; family Arecaceae; genus Elaeis; species Elaeis guineensis. The sequence continues at coordinate 102,403,629 of NC_025993.2, read as the reverse complement.
TTTAAAAATTAAATATCTTTTACTTACCAGGAATATCTCCCAGGCTGCATCCAAAGCTCCCAATATCCAACTGGAAAACTCATTCATCGGCCCCAATATCAATCATCGGATGATGCTGGTAACCACATGAGGCACCCCTAGCTCTGTAAATGTGTTGTAAAATTTATTTTGAACAATAAATGTTGGACTCTAAAATGACTAAAATTTAAACATATTCAGTAAAGGTACATAGTACTTACGTGCAGCTCTAAATATGGATGAGCTCTCCATCCTTCGATTGAGTTAGAGATGCCGCAAGCCAGACGGATCCTCTACCATACTGCTAACTCTGAGATGTCGTCTGAATCTGAGAGTATCAAGACATCATAAAGAATATTATATTAGATAATAAAAGATAAAATAACATAAAAGAGAATATCTAAAGCATCAGAGTTTACTGTGTGGTATGTGTGCCACAGAACCATATGACCTGACTGTGTGAGAGCTCTCTCCTCGACTATGATAGCACTGACCTTGGAAAGTCATCTACCGCAAATCAAGGACAATGTTAAAGGAGTTATATATGTTCACAAAATCTAATCGAGTATATATGAATAAAATTGAATAAAGTCGAGTATATATGTGATCATAAAATCTAATCTTTGGCACCCATCAGCTTTAAGACATCATATAGGTAGAAGAAAAAAAAGCCATAGCAATTTGTGGAGCCTATCCCATTAATACCCATTTAGTTTGGATCATCATCAGAAAAAATAAGAAGGCAACCATAAGAATATAGGGGCATAAAAGTCAATCTAACTTCCATCACATCTGATACCATCTGTTTAAAATGATGCAAGATAAATATTTAGATGTTTGGTACCCTTTGGATGTTTGATACTCTTCAGATGGATGGAAATGCATGATAAGTGTTTAAAATGAGTCAAAAATCCATAAGTTCATTACAAGCGAGGAGCACTACTCATTAGCCTCTTCAAATATTTAGTGCTCTTCAGATTCTTCATCTAATTCTTTCTCTTCCTCCTCTTCTTCCACTTCTTCCTCTTCTTCCTCTTCTTTACCTTCTTGGATAGGATGCTCCTTAAAAACAAATTCAATATGATCTACCTCCTCATGTTGGCCATCATGTAGGAGAATTTCTAAAGCATTCAACTCTGCATCTATTAAATACTGATGAACTCCTAATATTTTATCCTCCTGAAAGTATCCTGATAAATGAAGCTCTTCTTCTTCTTCTTTGAGCTTGCAATGAACGGCTCGAGATTAAACCTTATATACAGCCTCCCAATCTTTTCTTTGTTAGGAAATGTGTCTCAAAGCCTATCGTTAGATGATTGTGCTCATCTTATAAATTATATATGAATTTTTATTAATAAAAATAATTTAGCATTTTCATTACAAATTGACCATCTTTGAACTCCTGTGTTGTAATAAAGTCTTTAGGATTATTATTAATCGACAAAAGAGGATTTGTTATTAAGTCCTTAAAAATATTTGCGATCAAACGATACGCTATTACTAGGACGATAGCGATATCAAGTGTAGGTCGCTGTGTGCCATATGAGTTGGTTGTTCTCTTAACCAAGGAGTGTGAAGACACTGTTATAGCATACAGATAGAATATAGAAGTATATTTGCATCGAACATGATCATGTGTCGAATACTCTGTTGTCAAGAGTAGCTTGTAAAAGATATGGGTATAAGTATCCCTCCGAACTGAGACCATCACGGTGTCTTATAAGTAACTCACTATACTTTAGTACAGGATTATTTAAATTTTTAACTTAGTGACAGAAAGATGCTAGATACAGTTAAGTACTTATCAAGTCGGTGTGTGAGTCAAGATGGAATTGACTTCTCAGAATTGGTAGGAGATATGCATCAGTGTATTTCAATTTAGCAAAATCTTGACCAAGATAATTTAAGAGATGGATTTGAAAGGTTGAAATATAGTATGGTTAACCTAATTAGGTTTGATAATTAAACTCTACATCACCTTGAGCATTTGGGTCAAAGAGATGAATTATACGGTAACTATACACCAATAGGTTCTAAAAGGTTGCTTTGCAACACTTCGACCTATCCGATCGTCGGGTCATCATTGCTAGATGGTTACATCGATTGGTATAGAAAGTTATTCCTATACTACCAGCTTAGGTTCAAACCTATGGGTTCACACGTATTAGAAGATTTGATCAGATCTGATAGCTGAAAAGTCTAAATGGATTGTGACTCTGGTGAAGAGTCTTACCTGGACTAGGACTCTGTGGGAGAGTGCCATTGGGATTGAGACTCTACTATTTATAGATAATTAATTAGTAATTAGATTACTAATTGACTCAATTTGATTGAGTAAAAAACTTTGGAGTAAGTCTAATTGAATTAGATTCAGTTCGACTCAGATTGAGATTGATATGATCAAACCCAATTACAAGAGAAATTTGATCCTGATTCAATCAAGATTTGAACTCAGGTAATTCCTAATTAGGTTAAAAATTTGATGAGATATTTAGATTTTTAATTAGATTAAATTTATTTTTTTTAATAATTTCAATCCAAATTTGATTTGAATTAGAATTGAATTAGAAATGAAGAGTCCAAGTCAGACTAAGACTCTATCCTTATCCTTTGCGCCATATCTGGATCCATGCCAATTTCTTCAGGCCTAATTGGATTTGGATTGTGATTTTTGGTATCATGAGAGAGGATCCAATAAGGGTGGTCAACTATGGCTGATGAGTGATAATATTATCTCTTGTCTAATTTGAATGCGATCCAAATTAGAGATAAGATGCAGACTAGAAAATTTTTTTTTCATATATCATATATTATTGAGCCATATTATTTTTTTTCTTATTTTTCTTGAAGAATATTTTGGGCTGTGAGACTTTAGATTCCTTCTTCACATCTTAATATTTTTTTTGAAATTTTTTGAGATTTCAAAAGGAGGTTTTGGCATTAATTCATGGCATCCTTTCCTGGAAAGTCTCAATTCCTAGTCTATAAAAGGGGACCTCTCTCTTGGATGTCCCATAATTAATTATCTTATGGATTTTTTATTTTCAAAGCCTCTTCTCCTCCTCCTCGCTTTCTCCTCCAGATCTCTTATCACTTTGGAGTGTCTAAGATGCTTGTAGAAGAAGAAAGAGATCAACTATCGAAGTTATTCAGAGACTAGCATCTTTGAGCCCCTGATCTATGTCAGTATTCATGTGGATTTTTCTATAGAGGTCAGATGACTTTGTATGGCTGTGAGACACCTGAGGAACACCCTCTCCAACTATTGGACCAAAGGAGATAAAGATCAAAATTTGTTTGGTAACAATCGCTAATTTATTTTGATTCCTATGGTAGATCTAATAGTTTGATCTAGAATTTTAGTATCGATAAGATCGATGTGATTTTATTTTTAGATCTAAAACTTATATTTTTTATATCAAAAATCTTGATATGATAGTCTAAGATTATATTTTATACATGTGATTAGGATTAAATTATATATCTATTATTTTTGCTGTATAAAATTTTAAAATTGCATGCACTGCACTACCATAATTTTTCTTCAACTAGTATCAGAGCCAGATTGTTTTGATATGAATTAATATGATTTTAAATTAAATTTTTTATTATTAAATTTGATTATTTATGATTTATATTAGATCTAAATTAGTTTATTTTTAGATCTAATTATTATTTATTTAGATTAAAAATTCTGAGCAACAAAGTACTCAGATTAGGTAATCACCAGGCCATCCAATCATAAGAGCAAGTAGGATTTCATGACCCTCTCCTCCCATTCAATAAGGTGCTTTTCATGACGTGTAGGGGTGCCACTGTGAGGTCCTATAAAGAAAAAAGTAAAAAAAAAAATTACTTTCATGCAAAATCCTAGATCTTGAAATTCTAGGTGTTGTTGTATGTGATGCAAGTTATAAAGATGGTTATCTTGTTTAATCAAAATTATTTTGATTTAAAATCATAAAAATTTAAATTTGATCTAAAATATTTTATGATTTAATGTAAAAAGTTTACATGAAAAATTATTTTTGAAACCTTAACCATATTGATGTAAAACTTAATTGAGAATTAAGTATCAAGCTGATTGGATCTAGAATAATGATTTAGATCTAATGACATTGCATAAAATATGGGGTATGGGTTAGCTCAAATTAGGTCATTCTTTTTAATTGGGTGAGACCTAAAGTTAGAATTAAAGAATTGATTGATCATGTAGAGAAATTGATTAAGTCTTACCAAATATTGAATTAGATTAATCAAAGTTTTTCTTGCACAATAATTGTAAATGGTCAAGTCCATATCTTTGATTAGACCAAATAGATCTTGATTATGGCTCAATGGTTGAATTTGAATCATTAGGTTGGTCAAATCAAAACTAGTTAACCAATTGGAGTCTAAGGTAAGTTTGGCATTTCGATCGGTGGTTTTTAATTGGAAGTAGCTTCCTGACCATTTTGAGGGTATCTAAGGCAAGCTTAGAAGACCCTCCTACCCATCTTACTTATCTGATCAATTTGGTGAACTAGATTTTGATTAGATTGCTAAGTGATTCGAGTTAGCCCATGCCATTAAGATTGATCAGTTTGACTGATCTAGGCGTCAGTTCAATCAGTATGACCTAACTCGATTTAGTGACTTGGTGAAGTCAGTGGGAGGATTATAGTCTACTGATTGATCTTTTCTTCTTTTCTCTCTTCTCTAAATTGATTAAATTTTTTAAATTATTAGATCTCTAAAATGAGCTAGTTATGGTGATAACTAGATCATAGCCTTCCATTAAGGTGAGTGATAATGGATCCATTATTTCTGATTGACATTTCAGACGCCATCCGTCTAGTATCCTCTCTAAATGATGGAATTATCATTCATCATATGATGACTCTGTTGAACTATCTGATGATGGTTGGATTGATCGAGCCATCCTCGGACCTGATCATTCATTAGGTAGAATCACTGAGTAGGTTCACGTTAATGGTTTGACCTAGTCGAAACTTTCAGTAGAGGCCCATCGCCTACTGAAATAAAATTTGGGGCTAAATTAAATACTAAAAATTATTTAAAAAAATAATTGATTGAGAACCTATCCATTGGTACATAAGGATTGATCGAGCCATCCTCGGGCCCATATGTAGTCTATGTAGATTCTAGTACCTACTAAGAAATTAAGGTAATTTTTTAAATTGGAGGTAAAGGCTACAAATTCGTATAAAATAGTGGAAGGACCTTTAGACTAAAGTCCAAGTCTTTAGGATTAATAAATTTATATATTAATTAGGCTTAGTGTTCTCTTTGTGTGCATAGATATGGCCTCAGACTTGTCACTCCGATCACTGTGGGACAGTGAGAAGCTTATTGGATCAAATTTTGATAATTGGTATCGAAAGTTAAAGATTGTTTTGGAGCATGAGCAGATCCTTTATGTGATAATAGATCCGGCACCTGAGGAACCTGCTCCTAACATTTGAGAAGTGGTCTGAGATACTTATTTGAAGTAGCTCAACGATCGTACCATAGTTCGTTGCATCATGTGGGCCTCCATAAACGATGCGTTCAGTCGGAAGTTTGAAGAAGTTCAACCGAAGAAAATGCTTCAAGTGTTGAGGGATTCCTTTGGTACTCCTGACGATGTAGAGTGGCACAAGACTAGTTATACCATTTTCAATATCCGGATGAGGGAGGGTGCATCTGTTACCGATCATGTATTGTACATGATCGAGCAGATTAAAAAATTGAGTAAACTCGGCTTTCTTTTGCATGAGCAGCTGAGAAAAGATGTGATCCTGAACTCTCTACCCAAGTCCTACCTGTTATTCTTCAGTCATTTTAGAATGACAAAGCGGATAGTCAACTACCATGGTCTGTTGGGGTTGCTACAGACTTTTGAAAAAGATCACCAGCTTCACAAGGAGATAGTGAATCTAATGGGAGGATCTTCTTTGGATAGTCATCATCCCTTTAAGAAAGAAAAAAAAATAATAAGAAGGTGCCTGGTGTTAGGAGTCAGTCCCAGAAACTCAAGTTCAAGGCTGATTGAAATCAGACAGAGTGCTTTTTTTGCAAAAAGTAGGATCACTGGAAGAGGAACTGTCCTCAGTATATCACTTTTTTTGATCTGAACAGGTCAAAGAAGATGGAGCAATCAGTTGCTAAATAAGGTACTTATGTAATAACACTTTGTAACTTCTCTCTTATAGATACAATGACCTAGGTACTGGATACCGAAAGTTTTATTCATATTTGCAATTTATTGAAGGATCTTCAGATCACTAGGAGATTTGGAGAAGATGAGAGATTCTTGAATATTGGAGATAGAAGATCAATTCTAGTTCTAGCTTTAGAAATCATCAAATTTATATTCGAATCTCAGTATATTGTTCTTAATGAGTGTCATTACTGTCCTAGTTTTTTTGAAAATATTATTTTTGTAAGCCTTTTGGCCAATTTCAATTATGAAATATCAATAAAATTTTTTTTTGTGATATCATTTTGAATCGTGTTATAATTTTACGTAGACAGTTGAACAATGGTATCTATATTGTAATATATATTTTAAATAAACATCCTAGAATAGATGATGTCACGGATGCCTATCTTTGGCATTGTAGGCTAGGTCATATCAATAAGAACAAGATGAACAGATTAGTTCAAGAAAAAATTCTTGATAAAGATGATTATGAATTGTTACCTATCTGTGAGTCTTGTTTACTTGAAAAGATGACCAAGTCACCTTTTATTTGAAAAGATGAACGAGCCAATGATGTGCTGGATTTGATACATATGGATGTATGTAGACATATGAGCACATATACCAGAGGAGGGTACAGCTACTTCATTACATTCACAGATGATCTATCTAGGTATGGGTATATCTACTTGATGAAACACAAGTCCAAATCATTTGAAATATTCAAACGATTCCGTAATGAAGTAAAAAAATAAACTAAAAAAAGTATTAAAACTCTTCGATCTGATCGAGGAGGTGAATACCTTTCAAGTGAATTTCTAACACATCTAGGAGATAATGAGATTCTCTCCCAATGGACCCCTCTAGAGACATCACAGCATAATGGCATCTCAGAAAGAGAGAATCGAACCTTGTTGGATATGGTTCAATCCATGATGGGCTTTGCAACTCTACCGATCTCTTTTTGAGGATATACACTTGAAACAGTCTATCTTTTGCTCAATAATATTTTGAGCAAGTCAGTTAGTAAGACACCATATGAGATATGGTTAAGACATAGGACGAATCTCTCTTACTTTTGGATTTGGGGGTGTCCGACTTATGTTAAAAGATTACAAACTGACGAGCTCAGTCCTAGATCTGATAAGTATAATTTCATAAGATACCCCAAGAAAATGAGTGGATATTACTTTTACTGATATGCTGAACAAAAGGTGTTTGTCAGCAATAAGGCATATTTTTTGGAAAAAAAAAATTTAGTGAAGGAATAAGTGCCTCTAAAATCGAGCTTAATGAAGTTCGATAGGTAGAAGAACCGACACTAATGATTGAATATGAATCAGATATGATGAGATCAAATTTGGTGCCCAATGAATAAATATCTTTAAGGTGATTTGGTAGAATACCGCATCAGTCGGACAGATACTTGATTTCTTGATCCGAAATGGGATCCTGTCAAACTCGATGAGAATGATGAGGATTCGATCACCTACATGGATATGATGCAGAGGTCTGACTCTGATAAATGGCTTAAAACCATGAGATCTGAAATAAAGTCCATGAAGGTCAACGATATATGGACATTAGTTGACCCACTTGAAGGGGTTAAACCCACAGGGTGTAAATGGATCTTCAAAAAAATGAGAGATGGAGACGGAAAGATGGAGACCTATAAAGTTCGTTTGATTGCCAAGGGTTATCGTCAGCATTATGGTATTGACTATGATAAGATATTTTCTTCTGTGGCAATGCTCAAATCCATTCAGATCATGCTTGCATTAGTAGCATACTTGGACTATGAAGTCTGACAAATGGATGTGAAGATAGTTTTTCTAAATGGAGATCTGAACGAAGAGGTGTATATGATACAACCTGAAGGGTTCATATCCACAGATGAGTCCAAAGTATGCAAGTTTCAGAGATCCATTTATGGATTGAAGCAAGCATTTCAGAGTTGGAATATATGTTTTGATAAGGTGATCAGAACGTATGGCTTCGTTAGGAACGGAGAGGAATCCTGCATATATAAGTGGGCAAATGGTTCAATAATTATATTTTTTATATTGTATGTGGATGATATTCTCTTAATCAAAAATGATGTCCTTACATTACAAGGAATAAAAGTTTAGCTGTTATCGCAATTCTCCATGAAGGATTTGGGAGAAGCAGTCTACATCCTAGGGATGAAGATCTATGGGATAGATCTAAGAGGCCGCTCGAACTTTTTCAATCCACGTACATAGATACCATACTGAAACGGTTCAGCATGGAGAATTTTAAGAAAGACTATCTTTCGATAGGATAAAAAAATTTTCTTTCGAAAGAAGATTGTCCGACAACTCCTCAAGAGAGAGAAAGCATATGAGTAGAGTTCCATATGCTTCAGTAGTGGGTTCTATTATGTACGTCATGACATGTACGAGATCAGATGTGGCATACTCATTAGGAGTAGTGAGTAGATACCAGTCTGATCCTGAAGAAAACCACTGGAAGGTCGTAAAGATCATTCTTAAGTATCTAAGAAATACTAAGGACCAGTGGCTTGTGTGTGGTGAAACTGACTTGAAACTTATGAGGTTCACCGACTCTAGCTTTTAGTCAGACCATGAAGATAGTAAGAATATGTTGGATTATATTTTTATCCTAAATGGTGGAGCAATCTGCTGGAAAAATTTTAAGCAGAATACTGTAGCAAACTCTGTTTGCAAAGCGGAGTATATCGCTGCATCCGATGCTACGAAAAAAGCTGTATGATTGTAAAAGTTCATCGACAAGCTTAGAGTGGCATCCTCTATTGATGGTCTTATCTTGTTATACTGCAACAATACTGAAGCCATTGCTCAAGCTAAGGAGCTGAGATCCCATTAGTGCACCAAACATATTCTGTGCTATTATCACCTTATCTAGGAGATCATAGATCGAGGTGACGTTGACTTTTGGAAGATCGATGGTAGGAAGAATCTGGCTGATCCATTTACTAAAGCTCTCGGAATCAAAGAGTTTGATGACCACAAATCGAAGATAGGTATACGATACTGTACCGATTAGCTTTAGTCTAAATGAGAGTTGTTGAAAAATGTATCCCAAAATCAATCGTTAGACGATCGTGCTCATCTTGTAAATTATATATAAATTTTTATTAATAAAAATTATTTAATATTTTTATTACAAATTGATCATCTTTGAACTCTTGTATTGTAATAAAGTCCTTAGGACTATTATTAATCTACAAAGGAGGATTCATCGCTAAGTCCTTAAAATTGTTTGCGACCAAATGATATGCTATTACTAGGATGATAGCGATATCAAGTGTAGGTTATTGTGTGCCATATGAGTTGGTTGTTCTCTTAACCAAGGAGTGTAGAGACATTGTTATGGCATGTAGATAGAATGTAGAAATACATTCACATCGAACGTGATCATGTGCCAAGCACTCTGCTGTCAAGAGTAGCTTGTGAAGGGTGTAGGTATAAGTGTCCCTCTGACTTGAGATCACCACGATGACTTGTAAGCAACTCACTATACTTTAGTACCGGACTATCTAAATTTCTAACTTAGTGACAGAAGGATACTGGGTGCAGTCAAGTACTTATCAAGTTGGAGTGTGAGTCAAGATGAAATTAACCCCTCTGAATTGGTAGGAGATATGCATCAGTATATTTTAGTTTAGCAAAACCTTGATCAGGATAATTCATGAGATAGATTTGAAAGGTTGAAATACAGTGTGGTTGACTTAATTAGGATTGATAGTTAAATCTTATGACACCTTGAGCATTTGGGTCAAAGAGATGAATTATACAATAACCATACGCCAATAGGTTCTAGAAAGTTGCTTTGCAACACTTTGACCTATCCGATCGTCGGGTCATCATTGCTAGATGGTTACATCAATTGATATAGAAAGTTATTCCTATGCTACCAACTTAGGTTCGAACCTATGGGGTCATACGTATTAGAAGATTTCATCAGATCTGATGATTGAAGAGTCCAATTGAATTGTGACTCTGGTGAATAGTCCAATTGGATTGTGACTCTGGTGAAGAGTCCTACTTGGACTAGGACTCTGGGGGAAAGTCCCACTGGAATTGAAACTCTATCATTTATAGAGAATTAATTAGTAATTAGATTACTAATTGACTCAATTTGATTAAGTAAAGAGCTTTGGAATAAGTCTAATTGAATTAGATTTAGTTCGACTCAGATTGGGATTGATATGATCAAACCCAGTTACAAGAAAAATTTGATCATGATTCGATTGGAATTTGAACTCGACTAATTCCTAATTGGATTAGAAATTTAATAAGATATTTAGATTTCTAGTTGGATTAGATTCATTTCTATCAGTAGTTTTAATTTAAATTTAATTTGGATTAGAATTGAATTAGAAATGAAGAGTCCAAATCAGACTAAGACTCTATCCTTATCTTTTGTGCCACATCTGGATCCAAACCAATTTCTCCACACCTAATTGGATTTGGATTGTGATTTTTGGTGTCATGAGAGAAGATCCAATAAGAATGATTGGGTATAGCTGATGAGTCATAATATTATCTCTTGCCTAATTCAAATGCGATCTGAATTAGAGATAAGATGCAGACTAGGAAAGAGATTTTTCATATATGGTATATTATTGAAGCTATATTATTTTTTTTCTTATTTTTCTTAAAGAATTCTTTAGCATGTAAACTCTAGATTCCTTCTCCATATCTTAATAATTTTTTTGAAATTTTTTGAGATACCAAAAGGAGGTTTTGGTATTGATTCATGGCATCCTTTCTTGGAAAGTCCCAATTCATAGTCTATAAAAGGGGACCCCTCTCTTGGACGTCCCATAATTAATTCTCTTATAGATTTTTTATTTTTAGAACCTCTTCTCCTCCTCCTCTCTTCCTCTTCCAGATCTTCGATCGCTTTAGAGTATCTAAGGCACTTGTAGAAAAAGGAAGAGATCAGCTGTCGAAGTTATTTGCAGACTAGCATCTCCGAGCCCCTGATCTGTGCTAGTCTTCGTGTGGATTTTTCTATAAAGGTCAGATGACTTCGTGTGGCTATGAGTGATCTGAAGAACATCCTCTCCAACTATTAGATCAAAGGAGATCAAGATCAAAATTTATTTGATAACGATCTCTAACTTGTTTTGAATTTTATGGTAGATCTAATAGTTAGATCTAAAATTTTAGTATCGATAAGATCAATGTGATTTTATTTTCAGATCTAAAACTCATATTTTTTATATCAAAGATCCTGATGTGATAATCTAAGATTAGATCTTATACATGTGATTAAAATTAAATTATTTAATCTATTATTTTTACTACATAAAATTTTAAAATTGCATGTACTACACTACCGTAAATTTTCTTCAACTAGTATTGGAGTCAGGTTATTTTGAAATAAATTAATATGACTTTAGATCTAATTTTTTATTATTAGATTTGATTATTTATGATTTAAATTAGATCTAAATTAGTTTATTTTCAGATCTGATTATTATTTATTTAGATTAGATATTCTAAGTAGCAAAGTACTCGGATTGGATAATCACCAGGCTGTTTGATTATAGGAGTAAGTAGGGTTTCATGACCCTCTCCTCCCATTCAATAGGGTGCTCTTCATGGTATATAGGGATGCCACTGTAAGATCTTATGAAGAAGAAAGTAAAAAGAGAAAACTTACTTTCTTATAAAATCCTAGATCTTGAAATCCTAGATATTGTTGTATATAATGCAAGTTGTGAAGATGGTTAGTTACATCTAATCTTATTTAATCAAAATTATTTTGATTTAAAATTATAAAAATTTAGATCTGATCTAAAAGATTTTAAAAATTATTTTTAAAATCTTAACCATGTTGATGCAAAACTTAATTGAGAATTAAGTATCAAGCAGATTGGATCTAGAATTATGATTCAGATCTAATGACATTGCATAAAACATGGGACATAGGTTAGCTCAAATCAGGTTCTTTTCTTTAATTGGGTTAGATCTAAGGTTATAATCAAAGAATTGATTGACTATGTAGAGAATTTGATTAAGTCTAACCAAATGTTGAATTAGATTGATCAGGATTTCTCTAGTACAATAGTTGTAGATGATCAAGTCCATATCTTTGATTAGATCAAATAGACCTTAATTGTGGCTCAGTGGTTGAACTCAAATCATTAGGTTGGTCAAATTAAAACAAGTTAACCAATTGGTGTCTAAGATAAATTTGACATTTTGATCGGTGGTTTTTAATTGGGAGCGGCTTATCTGACCATTTCGATGGTGTTTAAGGCAAGCTTAGCAGACCCTCCCACCAATCTCACTTATCTGGCCAATTTGATGAACTAGATTTTAATTAGATCATTAAGTGATTCCAGTTAGCCCGTGCCATTAAGATTGATCAATGTGACGATCTAGGTGCTAGTTCAATCAGTATGACCTAACCCAATTCAGTGACTTGGTAAAGTCAGTGAGAGAATTATGGTCTACTAATTGATCTTTTCTTCTCTTCTCTCTTTTTTAAATTGATTAAACCCTTTAAATTATTAGGTCCCTAAAATGAGCTGGTTATGGTGATAACTAGATCATAACCTCCTATTAAGATGAGTGATAATGGATCTATTATTTTTGATTGACATTGCAGACACTATCCATCTAGTGTCCTCTTTGAATAATGAAATTATCATTCATCATATGATAACTCTGTTGAACTATCTGATGATGGTTGGGTTGACTGAGCCATCCTCAGGCCTGATCATTCATTAGGTAGAATCACTGAGTAGGTTCACGTTAATGGTTTGACCTAACCAAAACTTTCAATGGAGGCCCATCGCCTACTGAAATGAAATATGGGGCTAAATTAAATACTAAAAGTTATTTCAAAAAATAATTGGTTGAGAATCTATCCATAGATATATATGGGTTGATCGAGCCATCCTCGGACCTATATATAATACCTGTATGAATTCTAATACCCGCTAAGAAATTAAGGTAATTCCTCAAATTGAAGGTAGAGACTATCAATTCGAATAAAATAATGGAAGGACCTTTAGACTAAAGTCCAAGACTTTAGGATTAATAAATTCATATATTAATTAGGTTTAGTGTTCTCCTTGTGTGCGTAGATATGGCCTCAAACTTGTCACTCCAATCACTGTTGGATAGTGAGAAGCTTATCGGATCAAATTTTGATAATTGATATCAAAAGTTAAAGATTGTTCTAGAGCACGAGCGGATCCTTTATGTGATAACAGATCCGACACCTGAGGAGCCTGCTCCTAACATCCGAGGAGCGGTCTGAGATACTTATTTGAAGTGGCTCAACAATCGCATCATGGTTTGTTGCATCATGCGGGCCTCCATGAATGATGAGTTCAGCCGGTAGTTTGAAGAAGCTCAGCTAGAGAAAATACTTCAAGTGTTGAGAGATTCTTTTGGTACTTCTGACGATATTGAGTGGTATAAGACTACTTGCACCATTTTCAATGCCTGAATGATGAGGATGCATCTGTTACTGATCATGTATTGTACATGATCAAGCAGATTGAAAATTTGAGCAATCTCAGCTTTCCTTTGCATGAACAGCTAGGAAAGGATACGATCCTGAACTCTCTACCCAAGCCTTACCTGTCGTTCTTCAATCATTTTAGAATAACAAAGCTTGTAGTCAACTACCATGATCTGTTGGGATTGCTACAGACTTTTGAGAAAGATCACCAGCTCCATAAGGAGATGATGAATCTAGTGAGAGGATCTTCTTCAGATAGTTGTCATCCCTTTAAGAAAGAGAAAAAGAAGAAAAATAAGAAGGTGCCTGGTGTTGGGAGTCAGTCCCAGAAACCCAAGTTCAAAGTTGATTAAAATCAAGCAGAGTGCTTCTTTTGCAAGAAGCAAGGTCACTGGAAGAGGAACTATCCTCAGTATATCGCTTCCCTTGATTCGAACAGACTAAAGAAGAAGAAGCAATCAGTTGCTGGACAAGATACTTATGTGATAACACTTTGTAACTTCTCTCTTATAGATACCATGACCTGGGTATTGGATACCGAAAGCCCTATTCATATTTACAATTCGTTGTAGGATCTTCAGGTCACTAGGAGATTTGGAGAAGATGAGAGATTCTTGAATATTGGAGATGAAGATCAATTCTAGTTCTAGCTTTAGGAATCATTAAATTTGTATTCGAGTCTTAGTATATTGTTCTTAATGAGTGTCATTACTGTCTTAGTTTTTTTTTTAAATGTTATTTCTATAGGCTTTTTGGTCAATTTCAATTATAAAATATCAATAAAGAAAAACTTTTGTGATATTATTTTGAATGGTATTACAATTTTACGTGGACAGTTGAACAATGATATCTATATTGTATTTAGGCCTAATGTAATGTACATTTTAAATAAATATCCTAGAATAGATGATGTCATGGATGCCTACCTTTGACATTATAGGCTAGGTCATATCAACAAGAACAGGATGAACAGGTTAACTCAAGAAAAAATTCTTGATAAAGATGTTTATGAATCATTACCTAAATGTGAATCTTGTTGGCTTGAAAAGATGATCAAGTCACCTTTTGCTGTAAAAGATGAATGAGCCAGTGATGTGCTGGATCTGATACATACTAATGTATGCCGATTCATGAGCACATATGTCAGAAGAGGGTACAGCTACTTCATTATATTCACAGATGACCTATCTAGATATAGGTACGTCTACTTGATGAAATATAAGTCTGAATCATTTAAAATATTCAAATGATTTCATAATAAAGTAGAGAAATAAACTAAAAAAAATATTAAAACTCTTCGATTTGACCGAGAAGGTGAATACCTTTTCAATGAATTTCTAACATATCTAGGAGAGAATGAGATTCTCTCCCAATAGACCCCTTCAGGGACACCGCAGCATAATGACATCGTAAAAAGGAAGAATTGAATCTTGTTTGACATAGTTCGATCCATGATGTAGTTTGCAACTCTGCTGATCTTCTTTTAAAGATATGCACTTGAAACAGCCTATCTTGTGCTCAATAATATTTTGAGTAAGTCAGTTAGTAAGATACCATATGAGATATGATCAAGACGTAGGCCGAATCTCTCTTACTTTAGGATTTGGGGATGTTCAGCTTATGTTAAATGATTATAAACTGACAAGTTCAGTCCTAAGTCTGATAAGTGTAATTTCATAGGGTATCTCAAGAAAACGAAGGGATATTACTTTTACTTGTCTACTGAACAAAAAGTATTTATCAGCAGTAAGATATATTTTTTGGAAAAAAAATTCCTCAGTGAAGGTATAAATGCCTCTAAAATCGAGCTTGACAAAGTTCAACAGGTAAAAGAACCGACACCAATGATTGAATCTGAACCAGATTTGATGAGATCAAATCTGGAGCTCAATGAACAAACATCTTTAAGGTGATCTGGCAGAGTACCATGTCAGCCGGACAAATACTTAGGTTTCTTGGTCCGGAATGGAGATCCTGTCGAACTCGATGAGAACGATGAGGATTCGATCACCTATATGGATGCGATGCAAAGGTTAGACTCTAATAACTGACTTGAAGCCATGAGATCTGAAATAGAGTCCATGAAGGTCAACGATGTATGGACATTAGTTGACCCACCTGAAGAGGTTAAACCCATAGGGTGAAAGTGGGTCTTCAAGAAGAAGAGGGGTAAGGACGGAAAGGTGGAGACCTATAAAGAATATTTGGTTGCCAAAGATTATCGTCAGCATTATGGTATTGACTATGACGAGATATTTTCTCCTGTGACAATGCTCAAATCTATTCAGATCATACTTGCGATAGCAGTATACTTGGACTATGAGGTCTAGCAAATGATGTAAAGATAGCTTTTCTAAATGGAGAGCTGAATAAAGAGGCATATATGATACAACCTGAAGAGTTCATATCCACAGATGAGTTCAAAGTGTGCAAGCTTTAGAGATCCATTTATAGATTGAAGCAAACATCTCAGAGTTGGAACATACATTTTGATAAGGTGATCAGAATGTATGGCTTCGTTTGGAATAGAGAGGAACCCTACATATATAAGTGGGCAAATGGTTCAATAATTATATTTCTTGTGCTGTATATAGATGATATTCTCTTAATCAGAAATGATGTCCCTACATTACAGAAAATAAAAGTTTGATTGTCATCGTAATTCTCCATGAAGGATCTACGAGAAGCAACCTACATCCTAGGGATAAAGATCTATAGGGATAGATCTAAGAGGCTGTTCAAATTTTTTCAATCCACATACATAGATACTATACTAAAATGATTCAGCATGGAGAATTTCAAGTAAGGCTATCTTCCGATAGGTCAAGAAATTTTTCTTTTGAAAAAAGATTGTCTGACAACTCAAGAGAGAGAGCATATGAGTAGAATTTCATATGCTTCAGTAGTGGGTTCTATTATGTACGCCATGACATGTACAAGACTAGACGTAGCATACTCATTAGGAGTAGTGAGTAGATACCAGTCTGATCCAAAAGAAAATCATTGGAAGGTCGTAAAAATTATTTTTAAGTATATAAGAAATACTAAGGATCAGTGGCTTGTGTATGGTGAAACTGACTTGAAACTTGTGGAGTTTACCGACTCTAGCTTTTAGTCAGACCATGATGATAGTAAGTGTGTCAGATTATATTTTTACTCTAAATAATGGAGCAATCTACTGATAAAGTTTCAAACAGAATACTGTGGCAGACTCTGTTTGTGAAGCAGAGTATATCGCAGTTCCGATGCTATGAAGGAAGCTATATGGTTATGAAAGTTCATCGGCGAGCTTGGAGTGGCACTCTCCATTGATGGCCCTATCTTGTTACACTGCGATAATTCTGGAGTCATTGCTCAAGCTAAAGAGCTGAGATCCCATCAGCGCACCAAACATATTCTGCATCGTTATCACCTTATTCAGGAGATTGTGGATCAAGGTGACGTCGACCTTCAGAAGATCGACGGGAGGGAGAACCTGACCGCCTATTTACTAAAGCTCTCAAAATCAAGGAGTTCAATGACCATAAATCAAAGATAGATATACGATACTGTACCGATTGGCTTTAATCCAAATGAGAGTTGTTGAAAAATGTGTCCCAAAATTAATCGTTAGACGATTGTACTTATCTTGTAAATTATATATAAATTTTTATTAATAAAAATTATTTGATATTTTTATTATAAATTGACCATCTTTGAACTCCTGTGTTGTAATGAAGTCCTTAGGACTATTATTAATTGACAAAGGAGGATTTATCGTTAAGTCTTTAAAAATATTTGCGACGAAACGATACGCTATTACTAGGATGAGAGCAATATCAAGTGTAGGTCGCTGTGTGCCATATGAGTTGGTTGTCCTCTTAACCAAAGAGTGTGGAGATACTCTTATGGCATGCAGATGGAATGTAGGAGTACATTCACATCGAACGTGATCATGTGCCGAGTACTCTACTGTCAAGAGTAGCTTATGAAGGGTATGGGTATAAGTATTCCTCCGACCTGAGACCACCACAGTGACTTATAAGCAACTCACTATACTTTAGTACCATACCATCTGAGTTTCTAACTTAGTAACGGAAGGATACTCGATGCAGTCAAGTACTTATCAAGTTGGTGTGTGAGTCAAGATGGAATTGATCCCTCTGAATTGGTAGGAGATATGCATCAGTGTATTTTAATTTAGCAAAATCTTGATCAGGATAATCCATGAGATGGATTTGAAAGATTGAAATATAGTATGGTTGACTTAATTAGGATTAATAGTTAAACCCTACGTCACCTTGAGCATTTGGGTCAAAGTGATGAATTATACGGTAATCATATGCCAATAGGTTCTAGAAGGTTGCTTTGCAACACTTCGACCTTTCCAGTCGTCGGGTCATCATTGCTAAATAGTTATATCAATTGGTATAAAAAGTTATTCCTATGTTACTGACTTAAGTTCGAATCTTTGGAATTACACGCATTAGAAAATTTGATCAAATCTGATGGCTGAAGAGTCCAATTGGATTGTGACTCTGATGAAGAGTCCTACTTGGATTAGGACTCTATGGGAGAGTCTCATTGAGACTGAGACTCTACCATTTATGAAAAATTAATTAGTAATTAGATTACTAATTGATTCAATTTGATTGAGTAAAGAGCTTTGGAACAAGTCTAATTGAATTAGATTCAGTTCGACTCAGATTGGGATTGATATGATCAAATCTGATTACAAGAGAAATTTGATCATGATTCGATCAAAATTTGAACTCAGCTAATTCTTAATTGGATTAAGAATTTGATGAGATATTTATATTTTTAATTTGATTAGATTCATTTCTATCAGTGGTTTCAATCCAAATTTGATTTGGATTAGAATTGAATTAGAAACGAAGAGTCCAAATCAGACTATGACTCTATCCTTGTCTTTTGCGTCACATTTGGATCCATGCCAATTTCTCCATGCCTAATTGGATTTAGATTGTAATTTTTGGTATCATGAGAGAGGATCCAATAAGGGTGGTCGGCTATAGCTGATGAGTTATAATATTATCTCTTGCCTAATTCGAATGCGATCTGAATTAGAGATGCAGACTAAGAAAAGAATTTTTTGTATATCGTATATTATTGGAGCTATATTTTTTTTTATTTTTCTTTAAGAATCTTTTGGCATGTGAGTCTCCAAATTCCTTCTCCATATATTAATGATTTTTTTGGAATTTTTTGGGATGCTAAAAGAAGATTTTGGCATTGATTCATGGCATCTTTTTTTGGAAAGTCCCAATTCCTAGTCTATAAAAGGGGACCCCTCTCTTGGACGTCCCATAATTAATTCTCTTATGGATATTTTATTTTTAGAGCCTCTTCTCCTCCTCCTCTCTTCCTCCTCTACATCTCCTATCACTTTGGAGTGTCTAAGGTGCTTGTAGAAGAAGGAAGAGATCAGCTATCGAAGTTATTCGTAGACTAGCATCTCCGAGCCCCTGATCTGCACCAGTCTTCGCATGAATTTTTTATAGAGGCCAGATAACTTCATGTGGCTATGAATGATCTGAAGAATACCCTCTCCAACTGTTGGACTAGAGGAGATCAAGATAAAAATTTGTTTGGTAATGATCTCTAACTTGTTTTGATTCCTATAATAGATCTAATAGTTAGATCTAGAATTTCAGTATCGATAAGATCGATGTGATTTTATTTTCAGATCTAAAACTCATATTTTTTATATCAAAGATTTTGATGTGATAGTCTAAGATTAGATTTTATACATATGATTAGGATTAAATTATTTAATCTATTATTTCTGCTGCATGAAATTTTAAAATTGCATGTACTACACTACCACAATTTCCTTCATCCTTCCTCTCTCCTTTGATGGAAAAGAAATATAATACACTTGAACAGTTTGTTGGGCTAGCACAAAGGGGTCATTAATATATGCTTGAGCCATGTTTGATTTCAATAAGCCCATGCCATAGATCAACCTTCATACAATTATCGGTATCAAACCATCGGTACTTAAATAGAGTGACAGTATTATCTCCAAGGTAAGTCAACTTCATCATTTCTTCGAGGATTCCATTGTAGTCACTCTCCATCTCTACCCACCAGCTATCCTTTATACACCCACCACTATTTATTGTACTCTTATGATATCTATATTATTGCATGTAAAATTTGAAATCATTTATGTTATAGTCAATATAACATATCACGTACTTTATTGGTCTATAACCTAATGGCCTTAGCTTCCTAGGTATAGATTCATCACCTTGCATGACCTGTATATTATAAAAAAATAAATTAAAAAAATTAAAATAAATAAAATGACAATGGTCACTTACTAGTTGATGGAACTAACTTGTAAAGTTCTGTAAGGGTTGAGTGAAAATTTCTTCCTTACTTATCATCAGATTGCCATGTCTCAACATCTCATCATATTGCCTATATATATAAGATAAGTACAGGATGATAAGTGATTAAAGAGTTGAGATTGTAATGGATACTTATTCAATATATGGATTGACCTCCACACAGTTTAACAAAATATATGTCTCTACCTGTCAAATTTCAGTATCAATTAATATCTGACGAATCTCGTGTCCAAATTCATGAGTGGGACAGGCAAATACTGAGATCTCAACCTCTTATCCCTCACCACCATCATCATTTTGATCCACTTGAGTCAGCTTTGTCTGTACACTAGGGTTAGAATAGTGTTGACAGAAATTAAAAATTTCTTCAATTATGTAAGCCTCCACAATAGAACCTTCGACTCTAACCTTATTTTTCACTTTCTTCTTGAGACTGTGCATGTATCTTTCAAATGGATACATCTATCTATACTGCACTGCACTGATTCCCCCACCCTAGCTTCATATGTCAGATGAATCACATGAAGGAACCAGATCTAGGGTTTCAAGGTTAGATCTTGAAGTTTTTTCAAGATCAGGCAGTGAAAGACTAAAATAAATCAAAATTTATCTTATTAAAATTAGAGAATTCCTAGATCTAAGATCCTATTACATAATTATTATATAATATTAAATTAAAAATTAAAATATAAAGAGCAAGAACTATATGTTGATTATATCAACATGTTTCTATACTACATCTAATGTATGTAAAATATAATAGATCAGATCTATTACCTTGCAAGTTAGATATTCTAACTTTGCTGATCCAGACTTGAGAATGATGTTGTGAGCCACACACATGTCCAGCCTCTAGGAGTCATCCACACGAGCCCACGAATCACGATCAGAAGTTCTGGTCCAGGAAATCAGCACAGTATGCTAGTACTGTGCTGATCCTTCTTCGATGGTCGATCAGATGCCTCTTTCTTCTTGATTTAGACTCTTCCAAAGATGAGAAGTAGGAGAAGAAGTTTTAGATGTGAGATACTCTCAGAAAACTCACAGATGGAGGAAGAAAAGAGGTGAACTTAGCAACCCTAGAACAAAACCCTCTTCTTCTTCTCTTTGCTCTAACTTAGATACTTAGTTTTGTGTCTATTATATCTCCATGCCCCAACACTCTGTCTCCTTGATTTTCACATGCCCCAAAGGTCTCTCAATGCTCTATAATCCACAAAAATTTTAAGAAAAAATTCATCTTAAATAATGAGATATGAAGAATCCTTGTCTAGGTCAATATTTAGTCAAGAAAAATCCAAACAGGGCAAGACAAGTGGTGCCGAACTCTTGGGCTCCCCCTCCTTCTTTTTCTATCATGGACTACTAGCAAAGGGTGCATAATAAGTGCCATAAAATCCATAAAAATTTTTAAAAAAAAATTGGATAAAATCAGTGCTATAAGGAAAGAGTTTTGGTTTCCTAAAATTCTATCTCATAGAATTTGAAATCCAAACTAATTCCTACTTTGACTTGGTCCACAACCACATTCCATGTAAGAGAGAGAGAGTGAAAAGCTTTGGACATGTGTGAAGGCCTGGGAGAGAAGATTTTGTCACACAAAATAAGAGAGAGTGGGCGTGGGGGGCTAAGGTGGTGCAAGGTGGAATTCTAGTCTTACTAGGGTTCAATCTATGACTTGTTCAAATTTGGTTTCTCAAACCAAATCAAAACAAAACCAAATCAACCTAATTAAAATAGGTCTTAATTCAATTAAAAACTTAATTTAATTAGATTTAATTAGATTTAAATCTAATTTAATTTTCTAATCGAATTAGAAATTAGGTTGACCCAAGTCTTAATTGGACTAGGACTAGTTTTTTCTTGCACTTGCCTTATCCAATAAACCAATTGAACTTGATCCAATCAAGCCCAAATCAAATAAAATTAAATTATATTCAATTAGACTTAATTTTAGCTCATTAGCTTAATCAAATTAAGTTAATTAGTAATTAAATTGCTAATCGATCCTCCTGTAACACTTACACTAGGTTAATTGTCAATCGTATTGATCGTTTAACCCTAGAATGATTCTTAATCATTGATCAACCATCCGATCGGATCATGAACTCTAGTGTGTGTGGCCTTATAGGTTTGAACCTAAGTCAATAGCATAGAAATAAATTTTTATACCAATCAAAGTGACCATCTAGCAATGGTACCCGATGGTCGGATAGGTCGAATGTGTAGAACAACATCCTCAGAACCCATACAGATATAGTTTTCATATAATTCATCCTCTTGACCAAAATGCTCATAGGATACCTTAGAGTTCAACTGTCAACTCTGAACAGGTTGTCCACATTGTATTTCAAAATATCAAATCCATCTGATGAATTATCCTGGTCAAGATTTTGCTAAATTGAAATACAGCAACTCATTCTTCTCCAACTCTTGGAGTGGTCAATCCAATCTTGATCCCACTCCGACTTCACAAGTACTTGACTGTACCCAGAAGTCTTCCATCACTGAATTAGAAATTTAGTTAGTCCAGTACCAAAGCACAGTGAGTTGTTTGCAAGTCACTGAGGCGATCTTAGGTCTAAGGGACACTTATACCTATATCCCATCATAGACATTCTCGATAGCAGAATGCTCTGGAGTTGATCATGTTCAATGATGATGTACCTTTATATCTCACCTGTATATTGTACCAGTGTCTTCACACTCCTTGATTAAGAGAACAACCAACCCATATGGCCTACAGCGACCTATGCTCGATAGAAGCTATCGTTCTTATTAACAGCCCATCATTTGATCGTGAATAGTTTTAAGGACTAATTGATAAATCCTCTCTTTATCGAATCTAAATAGTCCTAAGGACTTCATCACAACAATGGAGTTCATTAAAAGATGAAAACTTATGATAAAAATATCAAAAATATATTTTATTTATTAACAAATCAATTACAATACAAGATTGCTCAACCGTCAACAGGTTGACGATTGGCTTTTGGAACATATTTTCTAACAACTTTCACCTGTCCTAAAGCCACTCGGCATAGTATCTAATACCCATCTTCGACTTGTGGTTGTCAAACTCTTTTATCGTCAGGGCTTTAGTGAAGGGGTCGGCCAGGTTCTCCTTTCCGTCGATCTTCTGAAGGTCGACGTCATCTCGATCCACGATCTTCCAGATCAAGTGGAAGCAGCACAAAATATGCTTCATCCATTAGTGTACTTTGGATTTCTTTGCCTGAGCTATGGCACCAGTGCTCTCGCAGTAGAGCAGGACACGACCATTGCAGGAGGGTGCTACTCCAAGCTCGGTAATAAATTTTTTCAGCCACACAGCTTTCTTCATGGCATCCGATGCTGCGATGTACTTCACCTCACAAACAGTCTACCACAGTATGCTGCTTGAAACTCTTCTAGCAGATGGCTCCACCATTCAGAGTAAAAATATAACCCGATATGCTTCTGCTGTCATCATGGTCAGATTGAAAGTTGGAGTCTATGAACCCCACAAGTTTCAGATCTGACTCATCATAAACCAACCATTGGTCCTTAGTATTTCTCAAATACTTAAGGATGGCTTTAACCACTTTTCAGTGATTTTCTCCAAGATCAGATTGATATCTACTCACTACTCCTAGTGAGTATGCCACATCTGGCCTTGTACATGTCATGACGTATATGATAGACCTCACGATTGAAGCATATGGGACTCTACTCATATGCTCTCTCTCTTCAAGAGTTGTCGGACAATCCTTCTTAGAGAGAGAAATTCCATTGTCTATCGGTAGATAGCCCTTCTTAAAATTCTCCATGCTGAATCTGTTCAGCACAGTATCTATGTACGTGGACTGGGATAACCCAAGCATCCTTTTAGATCTATCCCCATAGATCTTCATCCTTAGGATGTAGGATGCTTCACCCAAGTCCTTTATGGAGAACTGCGATGACAACCAAACTTTTATTCCCTGTAGTGTAGGGATGTCATTCTCGATTAAGAGAATGTCATCTACGTACAAGATAAGGAATACCATAACTGGATCATTTATCTATTTATAGATGCAGGGCTCTTCTCCATTCTTAACGAAGTCATACATTTTGATCACCTTATCAAAATGCATGTTCCAACTTTGAGAAGCTTGCTTCAATCCATAAATGGATCTTTGAAGCTTACACACCTTGGACTCATCTGTGGATGTAAACCCCTCAGGTTGTATCATATACACCTCTTCGGTCAGCTCTCCATTCAGAAAAATTATCTTTACATCCATCTGCCAGATCTCATAATCCAGATGGGCAGCTATTGCAAGAATTATCTGAATGGATTTGAGCATTACCACAGGAGAGAATATCTCGTTATAGTCAATACCATAATATTGACGATACCCCTTGGCAACCAAATGAGCTTTATGTTGCGAAAAATTGAGCGCAGGGTTTCTAGTGTGTACCCTAGGGTTTCTACCTAGGGTTTGGGAAGTGAGATTGGTGTGCCACGAGTGTCGTGAGTCCACCAAATTTCAGGGAGAGATCCATCAGCCTCTCAAGCAACCGTGGATCGTGATTAGAGCTCACCCATATCATTAGGTAAATTAGTGTGACTGATTTAGGTGCTCCTAATGCCAGCTTTAATTAAATCCTTTTTTAATCTGACTTGGTGAAGTCAGTGAGAGGATTGAAATTGGCTGGATAATTTCTTCTCTACTATTCTTTAATAAAATTCTCAAAATTATTAGATCCCTAAAATGATTAAGTTATAATGATAACTAAGTCATAGCCTCCCATTAAGTGAGTGATAATGAGTCATTAGTTCAATGATCATTGGAGGTCCAAAGGCCTGGTGCTCATTGGCTAATGGAATTATTATTCATAATATGATAATTTGATTGAGTCTTTCTGATGGTGGTTAAGTTGGCCGGCCAAAGTCAGGCCTGATCATTTATTGGTCCGATTCACTAAATTAAGTCATGTTAATGGTTAGACCTAACCAGATCTTTTCAGTGGAGGCCAAAGCCTACTGATTAGGTTCTGGGACAAAATCAATTACTAGAAGTTGTTTAGAGAAACAACTGGTTAAGAACCTACCCATAGATGCACATGGGTTGACCAACCAAAGTTGGGCTCGTATGTAGTCTGTGTAGATTCTAGTACCCATTAAGGAATTAAAGTAATTCCTCGAGTTGGAGGATGAGGCTACCAGTTCGTAAAAATATTGGAAAAAATTTTAGACTAAAGTCCAAGTCTTTAGTATTAATTTATGTACTAATAGAGGTCTCATTTTTTTTTATGCAGCT
Source organism: Elaeis guineensis (assembly GCF_000442705.2). Lineage (NCBI taxonomy): Eukaryota > Viridiplantae > Streptophyta > Magnoliopsida > Arecales > Arecaceae > Elaeis > Elaeis guineensis. The sequence goes on along the minus strand of NC_025993.2, from coordinate 102,378,295 downwards.
ATGGCCACTACTCTGTCACTCCGGTCATTATTAGATAATGACAAGCTCATGGGACCCAATTTTGATAGCTGGTATTGAAAATTGAAAATTATCCTTGAGCATGAGCGGATCCTTTATGTAGTAACGGATCCAGCACCTGAGGAGCCAGCTCCGAATGCTAGTAAGGTGATTTGAGACACTTACTTGAAGTGGCTCAATGACCTTCGATGTATTATGCTGGCAGCAATGAATGACGAGTTCAGCCGAAGGTTTGAGAATGCCCAGCCACAGGAGATGCTTCAAATATTGAACGACTCCTTTGGCACGTCTGACGACGTTGAAAGGCACAAAACTAGTTGTATCACTTTCAATGCTCGGATGAGGGATGGGGCCTCAGTCACTGATCATGTACTGTACATGATCGAGATGATTGAGCACCTAAGCAAATTGGGCTTTCCTCTGCATGAGCAGCTCGGTAAGGATGCGATCCTTAATTCCTTACCCAAGTCTTTCCTCCCATTCCTTACTCATTTTCGAATGACAAAGCCTGCAGTAAACTACCACGGATTGTTGGGGTTGCTGCAGAACTTTGAGAAGGATCACCAACTCCATAAGGAGTCGGTGAATGTAGTGGGAGGGTCTTCTTCTCGTCGTCAACCCTTTGGGAAGGGGAAGAAGAACAAGAAGAAAAAAAATAAGAAGGTGCAATCTCATGCTGGGACAGTAGCACAGGGTCAGACCAAGAAGCGCAAGCACGACCAGAGCCAGGCGGAGTGCTTCTTTTGCAAGAAGCAGGGGCATTGGAAGAGGAACTATCCTCAATACATTGCCTCCCTAGACCCGAACAGGCCAAAGAAGAAGCAAGGTAATTATATGATAACTCCTTGCAACTTTTCGATTTGTGATACTACTGCCTGGGTATTGGATACCGGAAGCCCTTATCATATTTGTAATTCGATGCAGGGTCTGCATGTCAGTAGGAGATTTGATGAAGGCGAGAGGTTCTTGAATGTTGGAGATGGAAGCAAAGTTTCAGTTCTAGCTTTAAGAATCATGAGTCTTGTAATCAATTCTCGTAATGTAATTCTGAGTGAATGTCACTATTATCCAAGTTTTTTATTAAATATTATTTCTGTAGGCCTTTTGGCCATGTACGGTTATGATTTTTTAATAAAAGAAAATATTTATAATATCATTTTGAATGGTGTTACAATATTTGTTGGATAATTAAATAATAGAATTTACTTACTATCACAGCCTGTTAATGTGGTTCAAAACTTCGGTAAACACTCTAGAATAGATAATGTGTCAGAAGTCTACCTTTGACACTGTAGGCTAGGTCATATCAATAAGAACAGGATAAACAGGTTGGCTCAAGAAGGAATTCTTGAAGTTAGTGATTGTGAATCACTTCCAACCTGTGAGTCCTGTCTTCTTGGGAAGATGACCAAGTCACCTTTTACTGAAAAAGGTGAGCGAGCCAGTCAACTCTTAGGTCTGGTACATTCTGATGTATGTGGACCCATGAGCTCAAGTGCAAGAGGTGGATTTTTCTACTTCATAACCTTCACAGATGACCTATCTAGGTATGGGTATGTCTATTTAATGAAGCATAAGTCGGAATCATTTGAAATGTTCAAACTATTCCGAAATGAGGTAGAAAAACAAACTGGGAAGTGTATTAAAACTCTTCGATCTGATCGAGGAGGTAAATACCTTTCCAATGAATTTCTGACGTATCTAGGGGAGAATGAGATTCTCTCTCAGTGGACTCCTCTTGAAACACCACAGCATAATGGTGTGTCTGAAAGGAGGAATCGGACCCTGTTAGACATGGTTCGATCCATGATGGGGTTTGCTGGTCTGCCGATCTTCCTCTGGAGATATGCGCTCGAATCGGCTTGTTACCTTCTAAATAGAGTTTTGAGTAAGTCTGTAGCAAAAATGCCATATGAGATATGGATAGGACGTAAGCCAGTACTCTCGCACCTTAGGGTTCGGGGGTGTCCGGCTTATGTTAAACGTTTAATTACAGACAAGCTTGGACCTAGGTCTGACAAGTGTAATTTTATTGGGTACCCAAAAGAGACCAAAGAATATTATTTCTATCTTGCTGATGAGCAAAAGGTGTTTGTCAGCCTTAAGGCAATTCTTTTAGAAAAGGAGTTTCTTAGTGAAAAAACTGTTGCCTCTAAGGTCGAACTTGATGAAGTTCGATAGGTGGAAAAATCGACACATATTACTGAACCTGAACCGGATTTGATTAGATCAGATCTGAAGCCCATTGATTATGCACCCTTAAGGCAGTCTGGTAAAGTACCACATCAACCGGACAGATACTATGGTTTCTTGATTCGGGATGGTGATCCTATCGAACTTGATGAAAACGGTGAGGATCCGATCACCTACATGGATGCAATGCAGAGACCTGACTCTGAGAAATGGCTAGAGGCCATGAAATCCGAAATGGAGTCCATGAAGGTCAACGATGTGTGGACATTGGTTGACCCATCCGAAGGAGTAAAACCCATAGGGTGTAAGTGGGTCTTCAAAAGGAAGAGGGGCGCAGACGGAAAGGTGGAGACCTATAAAGCCCGTCTGGTTGCCAAGGGATATCGTCAACGTTATGGTATAGACTATGACGAGATGTTTTCTCCTGTGGTAATGCTCAAATCCATTCGGATTATGCTTGCGATAGCTGCCCATCTGGACTATGAAATCTGACAGATGGATGTGAAGACAGCTTTACTAAATGGAGAGCTGGATGAAGAGGTGTATATGATACAACCTGAAGGGTTCACATCCACAGATGAGTCTAAGGTGTGCAAGCTACAGAGGTCCATTTATGGACTTAAGCAGGCATCTCGGAGTTGGAACATACGTTTTGATAGGACGATCAAAACGTATGGCTTCGTTAAGAACGGAGAAGAGCCCTGCATTTATAAGTGGGCTAATGGTCCAGTAGTAGTATTTCTTGTATTGTATGTGGATGACATTCTCTTAATCGGGAATGATGTCCCTGCATTATAGGGAATAAAGATTTGGCTATCGTCACAGTTCTCCATGAAGGATCTGGGAGAAGCTTCCTACATCCAAGGGATGAGGATCTATAGGGATAGATACAAAAAGTTGCTTGGCTTATCCCAGTCCACGTACATTGATACTATGCTGAAAAGGTTCAGCATGAAAAATTCCAAAAAAGGCTATCTACCGATAGGCCATGGAAATTCTCTCTCGAAGAGGGATTGTCTGACAACACCTCAAGAGAGAGAGCGTATGGGTAGGATTCCATATGCTTCGGCAGTGGGATCTATCATGTACGCCATGACATGTACACGACCAGATGTGGCATACTCACTAGGGATAGTGAGTAGATACCAATCTGATCCAGGAGAGAATCACTGGAAGGTTGTTAAAATCGTCCTGAAGTATTTAAAAAATACTAAGGACCAGTGGCTTATATATGATGAATCGAACTTGAGACTTATAGGGTTTACAGACTCTAGTTTCTAGTCTGATCGCGATGATAGCAAGAGTGTGTCAGGATTTATTTTTACCCTTAATGGTGGGGCTGTCTACTAGAAGAGTTCCAAGCAGCACACTGTGGCTGATTCAGTATGCGAGGCGGAGTATATTGCTGCATCAGATGCTGCCAAAAAGTGGTGTGGCTGAGAAAATTCATCACCAAGCTCGGAGTAGCACCCTCCTTTGTTGGTCCAGTTCTGCTCTACTGCGATAGCTCTGGAGACATTGCTCAGGCGAAGGAACCAAAGGCACACCAACGGACGAAGCATATTCTGCGCCGCTACCATCTCATCCGGGAGATCGTGGATCGAGGTGACGTCGACCTTTAGAAGATCGATGGAAAGGAGAACCTGACCGACCCATTCACTAAAGCCATTGCGGTGAAGGAGTTCAACGACTACAAGTCGAAGATAGGTATTAGATACTGCACCGATAGGCTTTAGGCCAAGTGGGAGATTGTTGAGAATAGTGTTCCAAAGCCAATCGTCAACCTGTTGACGGTTGTGCTCCTTTTGTATTAGTACATGAATTATAAATAAATAAAAATTATTTTGATATTTTTTCATCACAAATATTTCATCTTTTAATGAACTCCTGTGTTGTGGTGAAGTCCTTAGGACTATTTAGACTCGACAAAGGAAGATTTATCGCTTAGTCCTTAAACATGTTCGCGATCAAATGATACGTTGTTACCAAGGATGACAACGTTTATCGAGCATAGGTCGTTGTGTGCCATATGGGTTGGTTGTCCTCATAACCAAAGAGTGTGGAGACACTGGTATGGCATACAGGTGAGATGTAATGGTACATCTGCACTGAACGTGACCAACTCCGGAGCTATTTCTGCTGTCAAGATTTGCTCCGATGAGATATGGGTATAAATGTCCCTCCGACCTGAGACCGCCACGGTGACTTGCAAGCAACTCACTGCACTTAGGCACTGGACTACCTGAATTTCTAATTCAATGACGGAAGGCTGCTGGGTGTAGTCAAGTACTTGACTTGTCGGTGCGTGTGTCAAGATGGGATTGACCACTCTAGTTTAGGAGCTGTGTACAGTCGTGTTTCAATTTAGCAAAATCTTGGCTAGGATAGTCCTAGTGAGGAGTCACAGGACTAATTGAGTTGAGTACGATTCGGATGATATCATCAGGATTGACAGTTTAACCCTGAGTCATCCTAAACACAGGGGTCAAAAGGGATGAATTATACGGTAACCATATTCACGTAGGTTTTGAATGTTGCGATTGTGATTATTTGACCTATCCGATCGTCGGGTACCATTGCTAGATGGTCACTTCGATTAGTACAGGAATTGGTTCCTATGCTACCGGCTTAGGTTCGAACCTGCGAGGTCACACACATTAGTGGTTCCTTTCTGATCAGATGGCTGATTATGAGTCTTATGTGTCTGGGACTCTATGATTGAGAATTAGGATTCTCTGATCATGAGTTCCACACATTTTGGGTACCGGGGTCAAAATTTTGAATTTTAAATTTTGAATTTGAAATTTGAACTCTTTGATCAGGATTTTATATCGATGGTCTCTGATGCCTGATTGTCCATCAGATTTGGACTCAATATTTATGAGAGATTTAATTAGTGATTTGATCGCTAATTAACTCAATTTAATTGAGTAATTATTTTTGGATCAAGTCCAATTGAATTGGATTCAGTTTGGATTGACTCAATTAGGTTAAATGTTGACCTAATCGCTAAGGTGGTTTAGTCCCTGATTTGATCAGGGGTTAGGTTTAGTTAATTTTTGATTTGATTAAGATTTTATTGAGCCTAATTAAGCCTAATTAAGTTGGATTTAATTTATTCTAATTGTGCTTAACCTATTTAGATTAGGTTGGCTCAATTAGGTTCAAACCACCTTGACTTTTCTCCCTGCGCCACCTCACTTCTTCTGTGCATATTTAAATTCACGAGAAGCAACTTCTCGTGAATTTTCTCCACGCAGAAGCCATCCCACGTCCACCCTTGTGTGCCAAATATCTGGATAAAAATAAGTTGGTTGGCCATTCAAATTCAAAAGAAAGTTTGAATTTGAATGAGCAACCAACTAATCCATGCACCATGGTCTTATCTTGTGCGCCCCATATTTTACATGAGAAAATATTTCTCGTGTAAACTCTCCATGCACAAATCAACTCACGCCCCTTCTCTTCTCATACACAAGTGGATAGGGATGAGTTGGTTTTGCATTTGAATTCAAATTTGATTTGAATTCAAATGTGCAACAATCCTCTCACGCGGATAAGACACGTTCGACGTTGTTTTAAAAAGAGGAGAAAGGTGGGACGTGTGTAGAAATTTTAGGAGAGAAACTTTGGGGCATGAGGAAAGTTTGTACACAAGGTGAAGGTCCAAAACCTTTCGAGAGAAAAAGAAAGAAAAGAAAGAAAATTGAGCGCAGGGTTTCTAGTGTGTACCCTAGGGTTTCTACCTAGGGTTTGGGAAGTAAGATTGGTGTGCCACGAGTGTCGTGAGTCCACCAAATTTTAGAGAGAGATCCATCAGCCTCTTAAGCAACCATGCAAATGATCCAAAGTATCCGAGGAGTCGGTACATATTGATCGAAGGAGTTCGATCAACATCTGCCATCAAAAGGGTGAAATCACGAACTAGCATTCGTGAGGAGCTGATCAGACGGGAGCTTCGTGTGGATGATCCGCAGAGGCCAGACATTTGTGTGGCTGCGACGTGACGATCAGAGCCCCCCGACGGTGATCAGATTGCGGTGATCGACGACCCACAAAAGGTGATGTGTTCTGAACACAGTACTGTAAAAGGTTTACTGATTCAAATTTGAATTTTAAATTTTGAATTTTGAATTTTAAATTTCAAATTTCAAATTTTAAATTTTAAATTTAATATTTCAACCAAATTTTAAATTTTAAATTTTGAATTTCAAATTTGAAACTTCTAACAAATTTCAAATTTCAAATTTCAAATTTCAAATTTTAAATTTCAAATTTTAAATTTCAAATTTTTTTTTGAATTTCAAATTTTGAATTTTGAATTTCAAATTTAAACTTATAGATTACACCTTAATCTATGCATGCATATGTATATCATATTCTAGAACCATGCTCTGATACCATTTGTTGCAAAAAATTTAGTGCAGGGGCAAAATAGTAATTTTAAATCATTTTCAAAATTACTATTTTACAGCAGAATTATTAATTAATTTCATTAATTAATACTAATTAACCCTACACTAGGATCTAAATATGATACAACAGCATGCATTTAAATTTGAAATTCAAATTTGAATCAGTAAACCTTTTACAGTACTGTGTTCAGAACACATCACCTTTTGCGGGTAGTCGATCACCGTAATCTGATCACCGTCGGGGGGCTCTGATCATCATGTCACAGCCACATAAATATCTGGCCTCTGCGGATCATCCACACGAAGCTCCCGTCTGATCAGCTCCTCACGAATGCTAGTTCGTGATTTCACCCTTTTGATGGTAGATATTGATCGAACTTCTTCGATCAATATGTGCCGACTCTTTGGATGCTCTGGATCATTTGAACAGTTGCTTGAGAGGCTGATGGATCTCTCTCTGAAATTTGGTGGACTCACGACACTCGTGGCACACCAATCTCACTTCCCAAACCCTAGGTAGAAACCCTAGGGTACACACTAGAAATCCTGCGCTCAATTTTCTTTCTTTTCTTTCTTTTTCTCTCGGAAGGTTTTGGACCTTCACCTTATGCACAAACTTTCCTCACACCCCAAAGTTTTTCTCCTAAAATTTCTACGCACGTCCCACCTTTCTCCTCTTTTTAAAATAACGTTGAACGTGTCTTATCCGCGTGAGAGGATAAAGATAAGTGGTTGCACATTTGAATTCAAATCAAATTTGAATTCAAATGCAAAACCAACTCATCCCTATCCACTTGTGCATGAGAAGAGAAGGGGCGTGAGTTGATTTGTGCATGAAGAGTTTACACAAGAAATATTTTCTCGTGTAAAATATGGGGCGCACAAGATAAGACCATGGCGCATGGATTAGTTGGTTGCTCATTCAAATTCAAACTTTCTTTTGAATTTGAATGGCCAACCAACTTATTTTTATCCAGATATTTGCTGCACAAGGGTGGGCGAGGGATGGCTTCTGTGTGGAGAAAATTCATGAGATGTTGCTTCTCGTGAATTTAAATATGCACAGAAGAAGTGAGGTGGCGCAGGGAGAAAAGTCAAGGTGGTTTGAACCTAATTGAGCCAACCTAATCTAAATAGGTTAAGCACAATTAGAATAAATTAAATCCAACTTAATTAGTCTTAATTAGGCTCAATAAAATCCTAATCAAATCAGGAATTAACTAAACCTAACCCCTGATCAAATCAGGGACTAAACCACCTTAGCGATTAGGTCAACATTTAACCTAATCGGGTCAATCCAAACTGAATCCAATTCAATTGGACTTGATCCAAAAATAATTACTCAATAAAATTGAGTTAATTAGTGATCAAATCACTAATTAAACCTCTCATAAATATTGAGTCTAAATTCGATGGGCAATCAGGCATCAGAGACCATCGATATGAAACCCTGATCAAAGAGTTCAAATTTCAAATTTAAAATTCAAAATTTTGACCCCGGTATCCAAAATGTGTGGAACTCATGATCAGAGAATCCTAATTCTCAATCATAGAGTCCCAGACACATAAGACTCATAATCAGCCATCTGATCAGAAAGGAACCACTAATGTGTGTGACCCCACAGGTTCGAACCTAAGCCGGTAGCACAGGAACCAATTCCTGTACTAATCGAAGTGACCATCTAGCAATGGTACCCGATGACCGGATAGGTTGAATAATCATAATCGCAACATTCAGAACCTACGTGAATATGGTTACCATATAATTCATCCCTTTTGACCCCTGTGTTTAGGATGACTCAGGATTAAACTGTCAACCCTGATGATATCATCCGAATCATGCTCAACTCAATTAGTCCTGTGACTCCTCACTAGGATTATCCTGACCAAAATTTTGCTAAATTGAAACACGACTGTACACAGCTCCTAAACTGGAGTGGTCAATCCCATCTTGACACACGCACCGACAAGTCAAGTACTTGACTACACCCAGCAGCCTTCCATCATTGAATTAGAAATTCAGGTAGTCCAGTGCCTAAGTGCAGTGAGTTGCTTGTAAGTCACCGTGGCGGTCTCAGGTCGGAGGGACATTTATACCCATATCCCATCGGAGCAAATCTTGACAGCAGAAATAGCTCCGAAGTTGGTCACGTTCAGTGCAGATATACCATTACATCTCACCTGTATGCCATACCAGTATCTCCACACTCTTTGGTTATGAGGATAACTAACCCATATGGCACACAACGACCTATGCTCGATAAACGTTGTCGTCCTTGATAACAACGTATCATTTGGTCGCGAACATGTTTAAGGACTAAGCGATAAATCCTCCTTTGTCGAGTCTAAATAGTCCTAAGGACTTCACCACAACACAGGAGTTCATTAGAAGATGAAACATTTGTGACGAAAAAATATCAAAATAATTTTTATTTATTTATAATTCATGTACTAATACAAAAGGAGCACAACCGTCAACAGACTGACGATTGGCTTTGGGACACTATTCCCAACACTTTATAGGTCTCCACCTTTCCGTCTGCGCTCCTCTTCCTTTTGAAGACCCATTTACACCCATTGGGTTTAACTCCTTCAGGTGGGTTAACCAATGTCCATATATCGTTGACCTTCATGGACTCCATTTCAGATTTCATTGCTTCAAGCCATTTTTTGAAATTAGATCTCTGCATTGCATCCATATAGGTGATCAGATCCTCATCGTTCTTATCGAGTTCGATGAGATCACCATCCCGGATCAAGAAATCGAAGTATCTGTCTGATTGATGTGGTACTCTACTGGATCGCCTTAATGGTGCAGGCACATTGGGCTCCGGATCTGATCTAATCAAATCCGACTCAGGTTTAACTAATGGTGTCGGTCCTTCTATCGTTGAACTTTATCAAGTTCAACCTTAGAGGCAATGGTTCCTTCACCAACGAATTTTTTTTCTAAAAAAGTTACTTTAAGGCTGACGAACACTTTTTGTTCATCATCATGGTAGAAAAAATATCCTTTGATCTCTTTGGGGTACCCTATGAATGTGCATTTGTCAGACTTAGGTTCAAGTTTATCTGTAACTAACCATTTGACATAGGCCAGGCACCTCCAGACCCTAAGGTGTGAAAGTGCTAGCTTACGCCCTGTTTATATCTCATATGGAGTCTTAATTATAGACTTACTTGAAATCCTATTTAACAGATAATAGGTCTATTCGAGTGCATATCCCTAGAAGGATATCGGCAAGCTGGCAAAACCCATCATGAATCGGACCATGTCTAACAGAGTCCGATTTCTCCTTTCAGACACATCATTATGCTGTGGTGTTCCTAGAGGAGTCCATTGGGAAAGAATCCCATTCTCTCCTAGATATGTAAGAAACTCACCAGAAAAGTATTTCCCTCCTCGATCGGATTGAAGAGTTTTAATACTCTTTCCAGTTTGTTTTTCTACTTCACTTTGGAATCGTTTGAACATTTCAAATGAATCTGACTTATGTTTCATCAGATAGACATATCCATATCTGAATAGATCATTCGTGAAAGTGATGAAGTAGAAATATCCACCTCTAGCACTTGTGCTCATGGGCCCGCATACATCAGTATGTACTAGGCCCAAGAGCTTAGTAGCTCTCTCACCTTTTTCAGTAAAAGGTGACTTGATCATTTTACCAAGAAGATAGGACTCACAGGTTGGAAGTGATTCACAATCACTGACTTCGAGAATTTCCTCTTCAGTCAACCTATTTATCCTGTTCTTGTTTATATGACCTAGCCTACAGTGCCATAAGTAGATATCTGATACACTATCTAATCTAGGGTGCTTGCCTGTAGAATAGACTATGTTAACAGGTTATGATAACATATACACATCATTATTCAAATATCCACAAAAAATAGTAACACCATTCATAATGATATTACAAACTTATTTTTTTATTGAAATTTCATAATCATTTTTGGTCAGAAGGCCAACAGAAATAACATTTAAAAAAAAAAATGGGATAGAAATGACAATCATTAAGAACAACGGTATGGGACTCAAATACAAGTTTCAAGATTTCTAATGCTAGAATTAAAACTGATCTTCCATCTCCAACGTTCAGGAACCTCTCGTCTTGCTCGAATCTCCTACTGACCTACAACCCCTGCAATGAATTATAAATATGGTAAGGGCTATCGGTATCCAATACCCAGTCAGTAATATCACAAATAGAGAAATTACAAGGAGTTATCATATAAATACCTTGTCCAATAACAGCTTGCTTCTTTCTCTGCCTATTCGGGTTCAGGGAGGCAATGTACTGAGGACAGTTCCTCTTCTAGTGCCCCCCGCTTCTTGCAAAAGAAGCATTCAGCTTGACTCTTATCGGGCTTGATCTTTCTGATCTGGCCCTGCACTGATGTCCCAGTCTGAACTTGCACCTTCTTCACTTTTTTTTTCTTATTCTTCTTTCCTTTCTCAAAGGGGTGAGAACCAGAAGATGAACCTTCCACTAAGTTCACCGACTCCTTATGGAGTTGGTGATCCTTCTCAAAGTTCGGAAGCAACTCCAGTAATCTGTGATAGTTTACTTTAGGCTTTGTCATTCTATAATGAGTGAGGAATGTGAGATAAGACTTGGGCAGTGAGTTTAGTATTGCATCTTTTTCAAGTTGATCATGCAAGAAAAAATCGAGCTTGCTCAAATGCTCCATCAGCTCGATCATGTACAATACATAATCAGTAACAGAGGCACCATCCCATATTTTGGTGTTGAAGATAGCACAACTAGTTTTGTGCCTCTCCACTTCATCGGGTGTGCCAAAGGCATCCTCCAACACTTGAAGCATATCCTTTGGCTGAGCCATCTCAAATCTGCGATTGAACTCGTTGCTCATGGCAGCCAGCATGATGCAGCGCACCATGATCCGATCACTGAGCCACTTCTGGTAAGTGTCTCTGACTATTCCATGTGCATTGGCAGCTGGCTCCTTAGATGCAGGATCCGTTATCACATATAGGATCCGTTCATGCTCCAGGACTATCTTCAACTTTGGTACCAGCTATCGAAGTTGGGTCCCACCAACTTATCATTGTCCAACAATGATCGGAGCGATAGGAAAGTGGCCATATCTGCACAAAAGAAAACCATAATCTAATTAGTAATTGATTCATTAAACCTAAAGATTCGGACTTTAATCAAAAGGTTTCTCTCACTATTTTATTCGAATTGATGGCATCTACCTCCAATTCGAGGAATTACCCTAATTCCTTAATGGATACTAAAATCCACTTAGACTGCACACAAGCCCAACTTTGGTTGGCCAACTCATGTACATCTAAGGATAGGTTCATAACCAATTATTTCTTTAAAAAAATTTTAGTAATTTTAATTTTGTCCCATTCCCTAATCAATAGGCTTTGGCCTCCACTGAAAAGGTCTGGTTAGGTCCAACCATTAACATGACCATACTTGGCCCATCTAGCCAATAAATGATTGGGTCCAACTTTGGTTGGCTAACCTAACCACCATTTAGAAAGATACAGTCAAGAAATCATATTATGAATGACAATTCCATTAGCCGATAAGCACCAAGCCTTTGGATCTCCAATGATTATCCAACTGATGGACCCATAATCATCCACTTAATGGGAGGCTATGATCTAGTTATCACCATAACTATTTCATTTTAAGGACCTAATAATTTTAGAAGATTTAATTGATTTAGAGGAGGAGGTCAGATGAACCAGCTTATCATGATCCTTCCACTGGCTTCACCCAGTCAGCTTAAGGGAGACCATTAAAAGGGCTGGTCTAAGAGCACCTAAATCAGTCACACTGATTTATCTAGCTGACATAGGTCATCTCGAATAGTCAAGTAATCTGACCAAAACATAATTTCACTAAGAGACCAGGTAAGTTCGATCGGTGGGAGGGTCTGCCAAAGCTTGCCTTAGACACCATAAAAAATGGCTAGGTAAGCAGACTGCTAATTAAAAACCACCGGTCTGGTTTACCTTAGACACCAACTGGTTTAATTAGTTTCGATTAGATCAACCTAACAGTTTGTGCTAGACCGCTTAGTCAAGAATTAAGTTTATTTGGTTCTCATTAAAGACATGGACTTGACCAACTACAACTATTGTAATTGATCTAGAAAATCTTTGACCTAATCTAAGACAACAATTGATTAGATTTAGTCAATTCTCTAATTAAGTTCATCTTTAATCTAACCTTAGGTCTAACCCAATTAATGGACCTAATTCTCACTAACCCATTAACCCAATGTGTTATGGTTTGTGTCTTGGGTTCTTCAATTCATAATCCTAGAACCTAATCAAACAACTTCTTAATTCTCAATTAAGTTTTGGATTGAGGGTTGGGGTTCGACTTTTCAAAAATAATTTTCATGTTTGTAAAATATTTTTATAACATGGTTCTACCAACCAAGTTGTATGTTTGATTCATAATCAAAATGCAAGTGAAATAAGCATGAAACTACTTTAGATTTAATCTAAACAGGTTCATGTAATTGAAACAATTTCAACTTTAAACTGCATAAATTTTTCAGACAAATATATGATGGTTCTTTGCATGAAAATTATTAACAAAGAGATTTTATTTTAGATTTAAGTATTTTTTAAATCTAATAAATTATAAATTTAATCTAGATCATATCTAACAAATTTATGATTAAACATAGATCTACACGAACTAAGACAACCTTTGCACTGTAAGGGATAAACCTTACAATAGGATAACCTACAGTTCGTGATTGATCTAAAAATTTTAATTTTAGATTTAACAATAAGATTATAAATTAGATCTAATCTAAAAAATAATCTAAGCATGTATAAATAATCATGTAATAAACAACCTTGCTTTGATACCAATTGAAGAAACCAGATCTAGGGTTTCAGGGTTAGATCTTGAAACTTTTTCAAGATCAGGCAGCAGAAGACTAAAATAAATCAAAATTTATCTTATTAAAATTAAAAAATCTCTAGATCTAAGATTTTATTACATGATTATTACATGATATTAAATTAAAAAATAAAAATATAAAGAGCAAGAACTATATGTTGATCATATCAACATATTTCTATACTACATCTAATGTATATAAAATATAATAGATCAGATCTATTACCTTGCAAGTTAGATGTTCTAACTTTGCTGATCCAGGCTTGAGGATGATGTTGTAAGCCGCACATACATCCAGCCTCTAGGAGTTATCCACACGAGCCCACGAATCATGATCAGAAGTCTTGATCCAGGAAATTAGCACAGTATGCTAGTACTGTGCTGATCCTTCTTCGATGATCGATCAGATACCTCCTTCTTCTTGATTTGGACTCTTTCAAAGATGAGAAGTAGGAGAAGGAGTTTCAGATATGAGATACTCTCAGAAAACTCATAGATGGAGGAAGGAAAGAGGTGAACTCAACAACCCTAAAAGAATACCCTCTTCTTCTTCTTTTTGCTCTAACTCAGACACTTAGTTTTATGTCCATTATATCTTTATGCCCCAATACTCTTTTTCTCTGATTTTTACATGCCCCAAAGGTCTCTCAATTCTCTATAATCTATAAAAATTTTAAAAAAAAAATTATCTTAAATAATGAGATATGAAGAATCCTTATCTAGGTCAAATACCTAGTCAAGAAAAATTCAAATAGGGCAAGACAAGTGGTGCCCAACTCTTGGGCACCCCCTCCTTCTTTTTCTGCCATGGACTACCAGAAAAAGACACAATATATGCCATAGAAGTCATGAAAATCTCAAAAAAAAATTAGATAAAATCAGTGCCATAAGGAAAGAGTTTTGGTTTCCTAAAATTCTATCTCATAGAATTTGAAATCTAAACTAATTCCTACTTTGACTTGGTCCACAACCATATTTCATGCAAGAGAGAAAGAGTGGAAAGCTTTGGGCATGTGTGAAGGCTTGGGAGAAAAGATTTTGTCACACAAAATAAGAGAGAGTGGGCGTGGGGGGCTATGGTGGTGCAAGGTGGAATCCTAGTCTTACTAAGGTTCAATCTATGATTTGTTCAAATTTGATTTCTCAAACCAAATCAAATCAAAACCAAATCAACCAAATTAAAATAGGTCTTAACCCAATTAAAAATCTAATTTAATTAGATTAAATTAGATTTAAATTTAATTTAATTTTTTAATCAAATTAGAAATTAGGTTGACCCAAGTCCTAATTGGAATAGGACTAGTTTTTCCTTGCACTTGGCTTATCCAATAAACCAATTGAACTTGATCCAATCAAGTCCAAACTAAATCTAATTAAATCATATTTAATTAGACTTAATATCAGCCCATTGATTTAATCAAATTAAGTCAATTAGCAATCGAATTGCTAATCAATCCTCCTGTAACACTTGCACTAGGTTAAATGTCAATCATATTGATCGTTTAACCCTAGAACGATTCTTAATCATTGATCAACTATCCGATCGGATCATGAACTCTAATATGTATGACCTCATAGGTCCGAATCTAAGATGGTAGTATAGGAATAAATTTTTATATCAATCGAAGTGACCATCTAGCAATGGTACCCGACGGTCGGATAGGTCGAATGTGTAGAACAACATCCTTAGAACCCATGCGGATATAGTTTCTATATAATTCATCCTCTTGACCAAAATACTCATAGGATACCTCAGAGTTCAACTGTCAACTCTGATCAGGTTGTTCACTTTGTATTTCAAAATATCAAATCCATCTGATGGATTACCCTGGCCAAGATTTTGCTAAATTGAAATACAGCGACTCATTCTTCTCCAACTCTTGAAGTGGTCAATCCTATCTTGATCATACTCTGACTTTGCAAGTACTTGACTGTGCCCAAAAGTCTTCCATCATTGAATTAAAAATTTAGTTAGTTCAGTACCAAAGCACAATGAGTTGCTTGCAAGTCACTGAGGCGATCTTAGGTCTAAGGGACATTTATACCTATATCCCATCAGAGACATTCTCGATAGTAGAATGCTCTGGAGTTGGTCACGTTCAATGATGATGTACCCTTATATCTCATCTGTATGCCATACCAGTGTCTTCATACTTTTTGGTTAAGAGGACAACTAACCCATATGGCCTACAGCGATCTATGCTCGATAGAAGCTGTCGTCCTTATTAACAACCCATCATTTGATCATGAACAGTTTTAAGGACTCATCAATAAATCTTCTCTTTATCGAACCTAAATAGTCCTAAGAACTTTATCACAACAATGGAGTTCATTAGAAGATAAAAATTTATGATAAAAATATCAAAAATATAATTTATTTATTAATAAATCAATTACAATACAAGGTTGCTCAACTGTGAACAGGTTGATGATTGGCTTTTGTGATATATTTTTCAACATCACAAGATACTTTATGGAGTTGAAGAAACTCAAAGAAAATATCTTCTCCAACTTGCATATAGTTTCTACACTGCTAGCCTCAAGATTGGAGTTGTGATTGACAGATAGTTCGGTAGCACAAATATCTCTGGAGAAAAAAATTAAGCTTGATTAAAAACCTCTATATAGAGATGGGAAGAAAATCACACCAAGCTAATGGGAGTGATCATTGCATGAAGACATGGCAGTTATGGCTCTTTAGTCCATAGAACTTGCAATCTTTGACATTGATACATCGATCTAGATTACTTGCATAATGATCTGAGATTTTAAGATTTTTATATCATTCACATGCATCCTTCAACTACTCCTTTGTTAAGGTGTAAGATACTTTTGGCTTCAAAAATTTTTTAGGTGACATCTCAACCAGCTCTAATAGAGGATGCTTGCAAATATTCTTCATATATGCTTGAGCCTTGAGATTGTCCTTCATCTTACCCTTGACATCTATAATAATATAAAAAATATTATCGAATATATTCTTCTTAATGTATATGACATCAAGATTATAATAGATCAAATTGATCGATCAGTACGATAATTCACAGATGATGCTGTACTTCACCCAATTATGAGTACTACCGAACCCTTAAGGTTTTTGCTTGTCAAATGTATGTCAAACTGGATTTTGTTTATTTGGGATACCCTCTGAAACACTTTCATACCACTGAGATATGGGGGTGTACAGTCCTTCTCTATCTTATTCCTCCTAAAACTATCACACTGCTTTCGAAAAGGATGATGCTTGAAGAGAAATTGATGATGACAATCGAACTAACAGGACTTATGATCATGCTCCAGTTGAAATGATTTTGTATTCTCCATGCAATAAGGATATGCTAGCTTTTCATAAGTGCTCTATCTTGATAGTATCTCATAAGTAAGAAAATCACTAATGATCCACATCAATGTAGCCTTCGTTATAAAATTCTACTTCTTCGATACATTTAATGTACATATGCTATTGGACCATCAGAATTTTAGCTCATCAACAGAGGCCTTAGATATACATCAATGCTTCTACTAGGATGCTGTGGTCCAAGAATAACTAATGTAAGAAAGATGTTATATTCTTTCATGCACATTCTAAGCAGTAGATTGTATGGAGTAATAAAGACTGACCAATATGAATAAGAGACCATTGTATGACTGAATGGTGTAAATCTATTCAAGAAAAATTCAGTCATACATTACGTAATTTCTGAGCAAATAAAGGGTGGCAAGCATCAAATTTCTTTCATATCTCATTGTCCGATGGATGACTCATCATATCAATGTACTTGTGAATCCTTTCTTTGTGCCATCTCATTTGTACAGTAGTACTCTCAGACAAGTAAAGCCTTCGAAGCCTAAGTGTGAGGGGAAGGTATCAAAGAATCTTATATGGTATGTCTTTCTAATTTCTAACTTCTTACCTCAGCTTAAATCGACTTTCACCACATACATCACATGTGCTCTTCAATTGATCCTCCCTATAAAAAAGTATACAATTATTACGGCATGCATCTATCTTCTTATGTCCCATGCGTAACTCTTTCACTATTTTCTTTGAAGCATAGAAGCTCCCAACAATCTTCTCATCCTTCAGTAGCATCTTCTTTATTATTGTTACCATCCTATCATAACAATTGACTATCATATTAAACTTGACCTTCAAGTTCAACAACTTTGATACAGCTGATAATACAGTGTGTATTTCACATTCTGTCTATAATGATTCATCAGCATCTTTCAGTATATGATAGAAATCACCGCTGCCAGCTTCTGGACCGTCCTGCATATTTTAGTCAAATTCAGAAGTAGTCCATCGATAATCATTTCTACCATTGTATCTGTGTTCCTATCCTGCTGATGACTTCTAACCCTTACAATTGTCTCCCATGTCTTCCCATGCAGGTATCAATACTTATAGTTTGGCATAAATCTACTCCTATATAAATAGGTAATTATTATATCTTTATCAAGTATTTTTTTATTGGCATATCTGTTGAAAAAAATATTTCGAGATTTGATCCATAATAATCTCAGAACGAGATTTGCGATGAAAATTAAAATTCAAGTAGCTTAAAAATAGTCCAAATGGAGTCTAGACAGAGAAGATATGCACAAAAAAAAATAAAGAGATAGGCTAGTACAGTCCACAGATGGTGGAGAGGGGCCCACAGGCCAGCACATGCTCGTAGGTGCACGGGCCAGGCCTAGCAGTGCATGGGTGCGGTGTGCTGGGCCGGCCCAGATGCGCACGAGCGCTATGCGCGACCTGAACACACCCAGGCATGATTTTTCCTTTGTCGGTCCACAGTGGACCGACCTTCATCTCACGATGCACAGCAGGACTGTGGACCCTTAAGGGTCCAAAATCAAAAAATTGTGGCATATGAATAGTAACTGAGGCGGGTGCAGATGCAGCTAGCGAGCACATGCAGATCGGCTAAGGACTCAGGGAGGCACTAGGAATTGTTGTTTTAATAGGACTCAGAGTCCAATTTAAACCAAAATTTGAGCCCCACTTTCATGCAGTGGAAGATACAGTTTTTGGGTTATAAATTGAGAAGCATGGGGACCCTGGAGAGCAACCGACAGAGGAAGCCGAGAGGTGGCTTTGGCATAGCCAAGAGCGGCAGTTAGGTGCAGTCAATAAAGCAAACATAGACAGAGCCAGCAGAGCGATAGATAGAGTGGTAGTGAGTAGCACAACACGCCGTGTAGAGGCAGCAGTAGTGCTAGGGTATGATATAGCAGCTTGCATCATAGAAAGCATCCAGGGATGTCGAGAATCCTGGTAATGGCAAGCCTGTGAGTGGGTCTCCTTGAGAAATTTTGTGAGAATAGCTTCTAATTAAGAGAGATTTGTGTACGAAGAGTTGAGAGTGTGAGAATCTCCTCTTGTACTTATTTTTTCTTTCACAGTGAAGCTTACATGCCCTGTGAAAATAGCACTTAGATTATTCCACATACTTGATTGTATTTCTTATTTTATTTTATTTCTTCTTTCTTTCTGTCACAATAGATGGTATCGGATCTGCAATAAGTGATATTAAAGCAAGTGATACCACAATAATTGGTATCAGAGTCAGGTTGGTATGAAAGTGCAGATTGTAGTGGTAGTGATTAGGATTAAAGATGGAGAAGACAGACGCAATCAAGATGGAGATCAACCATGAAGATATGATTGATGCTCTCTTGTATAAGGAAAAGCCATCTATATGGAAGATTCCAACGAAAGTCTAGTGCGAGGTGGAGCTCCAGGTAGAGATAGATCAGATATGGGATGGAAGATTTGAAAGGATGATAAGCGACGTCACCATGAGGCTACCTCAAGTAGGTCTCAGATCAGAAGGTGCATAGCATATGATGGAGATAGGATTGAGCAGCCTAGCTCAACTCCAATATTTGCCCACCAATGAGTAGCAAGTATTTATCCTGGGACATGGGTGTGAGAAGATCTAGAAGCTCTCAAAGATAGGTGAAGGCTGAATATCGAATCAAGATGGAGATTATTGAAAAAAATATCTCAAAATTCGATCCATAATAATCATAAAATGACATCCATGATAAAAAAATAAAATCTAACGAGCCCAAGAACAGTCCAAATGCAGTCCAGATGGAGAAGATATGTGCAAAAAAAAATAAAAAGGTAGATTAGTACAGCCCACAGATGGTAGAGAGGGGCCCACAGGCCAATGTGGGCCCGTAGGTGCTCAGGCTAGGCCCAACAATGCGTGGGCGTGGCGTGCTAGGATGGCCCAGACGTGCGTGAGTGCTGCACGTGGCATGAACACATCGAGGCACAATTTTTCCCTTACCAGTCCATGAGGGGACCGGCCTTCATCTCGCGGTGCACAGCAGGGCTGTGGACCCTTGAGGTCCACAACCAAAAATTGGGGCATATGAAGTTACTGTTTATATGAACAATAACTGAGGTTGGCATGGATGTGGCTAGCAAGCACGTGCGGATCCGCTAAGGAGATCTTCTTAGGGAGGCACTAAGAGTTGTTCTTTTAATAGGATTCAAAGTACAATTTAAACCAAAATTTAAGCCCCACTTTCATGCGGTGGAAGATGCAGTTTTTAGGCTATAAATTGAGATGCATGGGGACCTGAAGAGCAGCCGATAGAGAATTTAAAGCCGAGAGATGGCTTTGGTGCAGTTGAGAGTGGCAGACAGGTGCAGCTAGTAGAGTAGATGCAGGCAGAGCCAGTAGAGCAGCAATGAGTAGCACAGCTCATCATGCAAAGGCAGCAGTAGTGCTAGAGCATGATGTAGTAGCTTGCATCACAGGAAGCATCCAGAGACGTCGAAGATCTTGATCCTAGAAGGTCTATGAGTGGGTCTCCTTAAGAAATTTTGAGAGAGCTTTTATGAGGATGCTTCTAGTTGAGAGAGATTTATGTGTGAAGAGTTGAGAGTGTCAGGATCTCCCTTGTACTTATTTTTTTTTTATAGTGAAGCTTTCATACCTCGTGGTAGTAGCACTGGGCTATTCCACATACTTGACTGTGTTTCTTATTTTATTTTATTTTTTTTCTGCCACAACAGGTGGTATCGAATTCGCAACAAGTGGTATCAAAGCAAGTTATACCACAACATCTTTTACAAGAATGAGCCCATCCTTGAACTAAGAGTGCCATATTTTCAAAATCCTAATCACAGAAGTACTTGACACCCTCTTTATATCCAACAGAAATCATCTCGTCGACTACTCAACAGTCCATCCAACTATGATCCATGGCATACTTTTTAAGAATTCTACATATACAAGTACAAGATAAAAGGCTTACCAAATATTTTATTATTTAAAATAACTTACATGATAAATGCATCTTATCATCAATTAATAGGTATAGAAGGTCCTATCCCGTTCAAAAATTGTATTAATTCTATAAAATAATTATAGTAATCAAATGATGCATAATAGGGATCAAAAAAATTTTAATAGTATTTTTTTTTAGTTCTTCCCACACAGCTAAAAATATGTGAGGAGAACTAAAAAAATACTGTCTGAAATTCTCTCGAACTTTTAGCATATTGTTTGATTATTGTAATTATCTATAGAATTAATTATAATATTCAAACTGTTCAAACTAGATAGTTAATTGATCAATGTACATAATTCTTCGATCTAAACAAAAATATACAAATATATAGATACCATAAAATATATACATTAATCAAAAGATGGATCTATCATTATATGCAATGCAATATTTTTAAAATTTTTAAAATATTCAATTTTTAAGTAAAGGACATCATTGTAAATGGGGATGGTCGGGATGCATGTCCTGTGCATACGGACATGGAGCATACCAGACGATTAGGTAGTGTGAGTAGACTAGTATGGCATTTAGGCAAATTCTATCCTAAAGGTTCCAAAGTACTGAGTGGAATTGCGAATAGAGCTAAAAATGAGCCGGGGTGGGCTAGGCCACACCCCTTCTTGAGTCGGTCTGAATATTTTTTCAGACTTTGGATTGGGCCTAGGGCCTAGAGTCCAATCATCGAGTTGCTCCGACCACTACCAAAGTAGATGAGTAGACCAAAATCGATTCGATGGTGGTCTGACTTCGAACTCCTATCATTGAAGGTGGTAGAGCTACTCTCATCGGAGAGCTTTCCAAAGTATTATTAAAATTAGTAATATTATTTATAATATTATTTAAATTAATATTATTCTTGAAAGGTGGAATCACTTCGAGAAGCTCTCCGATAAGAGTAACCCTACTACCTTCGACGGTAGAGGTTTGAGACCGAACCATCATCAAACTGGTTCTGGTCTGTTCATCTACTCTGATGGTGGTCGGAGCATCTTGATGATTGGATTCTAGGTCTTAGGCCAAACCCAAAGTTCAAAAAAATTTTTGAGCCACATTTAAGGAGGGGTGTGGCCTGGTCCAGCTTGGCCCATTAATTTGTAATACTGCTCAATACTTTGGGATCTTTGAAATAAAATTTGCCTAGATGTCATGCTGGTGTGCTTACATGGCCTAGTCATTTGTTATGCTCCAAGTCCGCATGCATGGGACGCACATCCTGATCATCCCTCTTTACAATGATGCTATGTATTTTGAAACCCACTAATTTAAAAATTTTAAAAATATTGCATTGTATATAACCATAGATCCATCTTTCGATAATATACATATTCCACTACATCTATATATTTATATATCTTTATACGGATGGAAGAATTATGTATATTGATCAATTGATTATCCAATATAGATAGTTTAAAAAATATAATTAATTTTATAGGTCATTACAGTAATCAAACGATATGGTGAGGGTTTGAAAAAATTTTCAGATAGTATTTTTCTTTAGTTTTCTCCCACATAGCTCCTCACACATGTTATGCCATGTAGGAGAGAACTAAGAGGAGATGCTATCAAATTTTTTTTTGACTCTTATTGTATATCATTTGATTACTGTACTTGACTTATAGAATTAATATAATTTTATAATAGAATAGGATCTTCTATACCTATTAGTTGATGGTCGGATGCAATTATTATATAAGCCATTCAAAATATTAAAATAATCATTTAGCAATTGCCTTTTATTTGTATATGCAGAATTTTTAGATAGTGCATCATAGATCGTAATTGGATGGACCGTCGAGTAGTCGATGGGATAATTTTTACAGAATACAAAG
The DNA here is from genome assembly GCF_000442705.2 of Elaeis guineensis. Lineage (NCBI taxonomy): Eukaryota > Viridiplantae > Streptophyta > Magnoliopsida > Arecales > Arecaceae > Elaeis > Elaeis guineensis. The sequence goes on along the minus strand of NC_025993.2, from coordinate 102,355,615 downwards.
AGGGTGTAGAGTACTTCTGTGAGTATGCTTTTGGGAATGTAGCACTCTTACGTCAAAGGGAGGCTCGTTGCCCTTGTAAGAGATGTGGCAATAGAGAAATACTTGATTGAAATTCAATGGCTGTTCATTTATATAAGAGTGGATTTAAACCCAACTATAAGCATTGGTACTTGCATGGGGAGACATGAGAGACAGTTGCAAGGGTTAGAAATGAGCAGGATATGGACACAGATGGAATGGTAGATATGGTTATGGATACTGCTAGTCCTAAATTTAATTGAAATGTGGAGGATAATTCAAAAGCTGACAGTGGTAATTTTTATCGTATGCTAAGAGATGCTGATGAACTACTATGATCAGAATGTGAAACACATACTTTATTATCAACTTTGTCAAAGTTGTTGAACTTGAAGGTCAAGTTTAATATGACGGTCAACTGTTATGATAAAATAATATCAATCATAAAGAAAATACTCTCGAAGGATGAGAAGTTTGTTTGGAATTTCTATGCTTCAAAGAAAATGGTGAAAAGATTAGGTATAGGATATGAGAAGGTAGATGCATGTCCTAATGATTGCATGTTTTTCTATAAGGAGGACCAACCAAAGAGCTCATGTGATGTATGTGGTGGAAGCCGATTTAAGTTAAGACAAGAGAGTAGGAATCAAAAGGATATACCATACAAGGTTATTCGATACCTATCCCTCACTCCTAGACTTCGGAGGCTCTATTTGTCTAAGAGTACTGTCGGATAGATTAGATGATACAAAGAAAAGATTCACAAGCACTCCAATATAATGACTCATCCATTGGATAGTAAGGGATGAAAGAAATTTGATGCTTGCCATCCTTTATTTGCTTTAGAACCATGCAATGTCAGACTAGGTCTACCTGCCGATGGGTTTACACCATTCAGTCATGCAGCAGCTCCTTATTCATATAGGCCAATTTTTATTACTTTATATAAACTGCCACCTGGGATGTGCATGAAAGAACATAATATCTTTCTTACATTTGTTATTTCTAGACCATGACACCCTAGTTGGAGCACTGATATACATCTAAGGCCTCTTGTTGATAAGCTTAAATTCTTATGGTTTGATGGTATACATACTTTTGATGTATCGAAGAAGTAGATTTTGTCATGAAGGCTATATCAATATGGACCATTAGCGATTTTTCTACTTATGGGATGCTATCAGATTGAAGCATTCATGAGAAGTTAGTATGTCCCTATTACATGGAGAATAGAAAAATATTTCACCTTGGCTAGTTTGATTGTCATCATCAATTTTTTCCTGAATATCATCCTTTTCGAAAGTAGCAGGATAATTTCAGGAGGAATAAAATAGAGAAGGATAATGCATCCCTATGACTCAGTGGCATGAAAGCTTTTCAGAGGGTATCTCATGTGGATGAAATCCAGTTGGGTATATGATTTGATAAATAGAAATCTCAAAGATTTGATACAACTCATAACTGGACGATGCACAGCATCTTTTGAAAATTATCATACTAGTCCACCAATTTGATCCATCATAACCTTGACGTCATGCACATTGAGAAGAATATCTTTGATAATATTTTCTATATTATTATGGATGACAAGGATAAGATGAAAGACAACCCCAAGACTAAATAGATATAAAGAACATATGTAAGTATCCTCTATTAGAGCTGGTTGAGGTGTCTCTGAAAAAAATTTTGAAGTCGAAAGCAACTTACACCTTAACAAGGGAGTAGTTGAAGGACACATGTGAATGGTGTAAAAATCTTAAATTTTCAGATCGTTATGCAGATAATCTAACTCGGTATATCAATATCAAAGATTGCAGATTGTATGGGCTAAAGAACCATGACTGCCATATCTTCTAAAGAAAAAAAGTCCGATCAAGATCGAATCATCAGGATGCATCTAAAAAATTTTCTATTCTATTATTTTATAATCTTTATAAATTACCTTATATGCAATGGAATAAGGATCAAAATCTTCAGGGGGTTACTCGAATCTGATGCCTCATAAGGTTGGAGGATACAGACCCTCTACTTCATGCACACTGTTGAAAATTATGTTCCAAAGTCAATCGTCAGCCTGTTGATGATTAAACTGATATATGTAAATTATATATGAATTATTTATTAATAAATATTATTTAATTTTTTCATCACATTGTGTATATGTTCATTATTGAACTCGTGTATTGTGATGAAGTCCTTAGGACTATTTTAATCGATATATGAGAATATATTATTTAGTTCTCAAATCTGTTCGTGATCAAATAATACACTATTACTAGGATGATAGTAATTATCAAGTATAAATTATGGTGTGCTATATGGGTTAGTTGTCTAGATAATCGAGTGTGATGATATTAGTATGACATGTAGGTGAGATATAGGAGTATATTTTACTGAACGTGACCATCTACGAAGCACTCTACTGTCAAGAGTAGCTTGCAAAGGATATGGGTATAAGTATCTCTTCGATCTGAAATCACCACAGTGACTTGCAAGCTACTCATTGTGCTTTGTTTCAGACTATTTAAATTTCTAATTCAGTGATGAAAGATTTTTGGACATAGTCAAGTACTTGTAAAATCGGTGTGTCAGTCAGGATGGGATTGACCCCTCCGGATTATAGAAGAAAATGCATCACTGTAAATGACTCATTCAGGGTTGATAGTTAAATCTTAGATCATCTTGAGCATTCAGGATCAAAGGGATGAATTATACAATAACAATATGTCAATAGATTCTTGAATATTGTTTTGCAATCATTTGGTCTATCTGGATGTCAGATATCATTACTAGATGGTCACTTTGATTGGTATAGAAATTTATTCCTATGCTACCGACTTAGGTTCGAACTTATGGGGTCATATTCCAAAAGAAATTTGGACTGATCATATGACTGATTAATGATTGAGAATCGTTCAAGGATATAATCATCAACTCGATTGATGATTAACTTTATACAAAAATTATAATAAAATAATTTATTAATGATTAGTGACTTACTGAAAGATTAATTAGTAATTAGATTATTAATTAGCTTAATTTGATTAGGCATTGAAGTTTAAATCAAGTCTAATTGAATTGGATTCAATTAGGTTTGTTCTGATTAGGTTATGAGATGACTTAATTGCTAAGGATGTTTGATTCTTGATCTGATCAAGATTTGAACTCGATTAATTTCTAATTAGATTAGAATTTAATTAAGTTAATTATATTTTTAATTTAATTAGATTTAGTTATCTAATTGGGTCTAACCTAATTTGATTTGGTTTGAACCTAATTGGATCAAGTTGGAATTCAAATCGGTTTGAATTTCAAAGTCCTATGTGTGGGAAAATTCAGTGCAGGGGTAAAATGATAATTTTAAAATTTTTTCAAAATCATGATTTTACAGTGAAAAAATATTAATTAATCTAATTAATTAACATGAATTTATCCTACACTAGGATCTAAATATGATATATAGCATGCATGCATTTAAATTTAAAATTCAAATTTGAACAATAAACACTTTATTGTAATATGTTCAGAACACAATACCTTTGTGCGGGTAGTAGATCACCGCAATCTGATCATCGTCGGGAGAGTCTGATCATTGTGACACAGCCACACAGTGTATCTGACCTCTGCAGATCATCCACACAAAGCTCCCAGTCTGATCGACTCCTCACGAGTGCTAGCTTGTTGTAGAGCCCTTTTGACGGCCGATGCTGATCGAACTCCTTCGATCGATGTCTGTCGATTATTTGGATGCTCCAGATTATCAACAAACGTACTTTAGAGGATGTTGAAGATCTCCCTGAGATTTTGTGGGCTCACGACACTCATAGCTCACTTTCTCACTTCCCGAACCTCAAGCTAAAACTCTAAGAAACTCACCGGAAACCTTGCACCCACTTTTCTTTCTTTTCTTTCTTTTTCTCTTGGAAGGATATGGACTTTCTTCTCACGCACAAGACTTCTCACGCCCCAAAATTTTTCTTCAAAAATCTTCTTTTTTTTTTTTTTTTTTTTTTTGCACGCCCCACTCTTCTCCTCCTTTTATAACAACGTCAAACGTCTTATCCAAAAGAAAGGATAAAGATGAGTAATTGCACATTTGAATTCAAATCAAATTTTGAATTCAAATAGACACCAACTCATCCCTTATCCACTAAAGGCATGAGGCAAGGCTTAAATTGTATATAGAGTGATTTCATGAGAAACCTTTTCTCATGTAATAAATGGGACGTAAAAAAAGAGATAAGACGCAAAGATTGATTGCCCATTCAAATTCAAACTTTATTTTGAATTTGAATGGCCAACCAATCATCCTTATCCATTCATATGGCATATTAAAGTGGGGCATGGAGAGGGCTTGGCATGAGGAAAAAATTCATGAGAAGTTCCTTCTCATGAATTCAAATGGGTGCAATTGAAGTGAGGTGACGCATGGAGATTGGGTCAAGATGGTTTAATTATTTAAACCAACCTAATTGAACCAAATAAGTTAGGTCCAATTAGACTAATTTAAATTCAACTTAATTAGGCTTAGTTAGGCTCAATAAAATTCTAATCAAATCAGAAATTGACTAAGCCCAACCCCTGATCAAATCAGGGATCAAACCATCTTAACGATTAGGTCAACTCTTAACCTAATCGGGTCAAACCTAACTGAATCCAATTCAATTGGACTTGATCCAAAAATAATTACTCAATCAAATTGAGTTAATTAGTGATAAAATCACTAATTAAACCTCTCATAAATACTGAGTCCAAATTCGATGGGCAATCGGGCATCAGAATTCATCGATATGTAACCCTGATCGAAAAGTCCCAACCAGTGAGACTCTTGACCCCGGTACCCATAATGTGTGGAACTTATGATCAGAGAATCCTGATTCTCGATCACTGAGTTCCAAATATGTAGGATTCTATATCAGCCATCAGATCAGATAGAAACCTATAATGTGTGTGACCCCACAGGTTCGAACCTAAGCTGATAGCATAGGAACCAATTTCTATACTAATCGAAGTGACCATCTAACAATGGTACCCAATGTCTGGATAGGTCGAAGAGTCACAATCGCAACACTCAGAACCTACATGAATATGGTTATTGTATAATTCATCCTTTTGACCCCTGTGTTTAGGATGACTCAGGGTTAAACTGTCAACCCTGATCAGATCATCCGAATCGTGCTCAACTCAAACAATCCTGCGACTCCTCACAAGGACTACCCTGGTCAAGATTTTGCTAAATTGAAACACGACTGTACACAGCTCCTAAATTGGAGTGGTCAATCCCATCTTGACACACGCACGGACAAGTCAAGTACTTGACTACACCCAGCAGCCTTCCGTCACTGAATTAAAAATTCAGATAGTCCAGTGCCTAAGTGCAGTGAGTTGCTTGCAAGTCACCATGGCGGTCTTAGGTCAGAGGGATATTTATACCCATATTTCATCGAAGCAAATCTTGACAGCAGAAATAGCTCCAGAGTCGGTCACGTTCAGTGCAGATATACCCTTACATCTCACCTGTATGCCATACCAGTGTCTCCACACTCATTGGTTAAGAGGACAACCAACCTATATGGCACACAACGACCTATGCTTGATAAACGTTATCATCCTTGGTAACAACGTATCATTTGGTCGCAAATAGATTTAAGGACTAAACGACAAATCCTCCTTTGTCGAGTCTAAATAGTCCTAAGGACTTCACCACAACATAGAAGTTCATTAGAAGATGAAATATTTTATAATGAAAAATACTAAAATAATTTTTATTAATTCATAATTTATGTATAAATATAAAAATGAGCACAACCGTCAACAAACTGACGATTGGCTTTGGGACACTATTTCCAACAATCTCCTACTTGACCTAAAGCCAATCGGTGTAGTATCTAATACCTATCTTCGACTTGTAGTTGTCGAACTCCTTCACCGCAATGGCTTTAGTGAATGGGTCAACCAGGTTCTCCTTCCCATCGATCTTTCGAAGATCGATGTCACCTCGATTCATAATTTTCCGGATGAGATGGTAGCGACGCAGAATATGCTTCGTCCGCTGGTGTGCCTTTGGTTCCTTCGCCTGAGCAATGGCTCTAGAGCTGTCACAGTAGAGCAGAACTGGACCAACAAGGGAGGGTGCTACACCAAGCTCGGTGATGAATTTTCTCAGCCACACCGCTTCTTTGGGCATCTGATGCGGCGACATACTCTGCCTTGCAAACTGAATCAGCCACTGTGTGCTGCTTGAAACTTTTCCAGCAGATAGCCCCACCATTAAGGATAAAAATAAATTCTGACACACTTTTGCTGTCATCGTGATCAGACTAAAAATTAGAGTCTGTAAACCCTATAAGTCTCAAGTCCGATTCACCATAAACAAGCCACTGGTCCTTAGTATTTCTTAAATACTTCAGGATGATTTTAACAACCTGCCAGTGATTCTCCCCTGGATCAGATTGGTATCTACTCACTACCCCTAGTGAGTATGCCACATCTGGTCGTATACATGTCATGGCGTATATGATAGATTCCACTATCGAAGCATATGGAATCCTACCCATACGCTCTCTCTCTTGAGGTGTTATCGGACAATCTCTCTTTGAGAGAGAAATTCCATGACCTATCGAAAGATAGCTTTTCTTGGAATTCTCCATGCTGAATCTCTTCAGCATAGTATCAATGTACGTGGACTGAGATAAACCAAGCAACCTTTTAGATCTATCCCTATAGATCCTCATCCCTAGGATGTAGGAAGCTTCTCCCAGATCCTTCATGGAGAACTGTGACGACAGTCAAATCTTTATTCTCTGTAATGCAGGGACATCATTCCCGATCAAGAGAATGTCATCCACATACAATACAAGAAATACTATTATTGGACCATTAGCCCACTTATAAATGCATGGCTCTTCTCCGTTCTTAACGAAGCCATACATCTTGATCGTCTTATCAAAACGTATGTTCCAACTCTGTGATGCCTGCTTAAGTCCATAAATGGACCTCTATAGCCTGCACACCTTAGACTCATCTATGGATGTGAATCCTTCGGGTTGTATCATATACACCTCTTCATCCAGCTCTCCATTTAGGAAAGCTATCTTCACATCCATCTGTCAGATTTCATAGTCCAGATAGGCAGCTATCGCAAGCATAATCCGAATGGATTTGAGCATTGCTACAGGAGAAAATGTCTCATCATAGTCTATACCATAACGTTGACGATATCCCTTGGCAACTAGACGGGCTTTATAGGTTTCCACCTTTCCGTCTGTGCCTCTCTTCCTCTTGAAGACCCACTTACACCCTATGGGTTTTACTCCTTCGGGTGGGTCAACCAATGTCCACACATCGTTGACCTTCATGGACTCTGTTTCGAATTTCATGGCCTCCAGCCATTTCTCAGAGTCGGATCTCTGCATTGCATCCATATAAGTGATCGGATCCTCATCGTTTTCATCAAGTTTGATAGGATCGCCATCCCGGACCAAGAAACCATAGTATCTGTCTGGTTGACGTGGTACTCTACCAGATCACCTTAAGGGTGCTTGAACAATGGGCTCCGGATCTAATCTAACCAAATCCGATTTAGGTTCAGCAACTTGTGTCGATTTTTCCACCTATCAAACTTCGTCAAGTTCGATCTTAGAGGCAAGAGTCCCTTCACCAAGGAACTTCTTTTCTAAAAAGATTGCCTTAAGGCTGACAAACACTTTTTGCTCATTAGCTAGGTAGAAGTAATACCCTTTGGTCTCTTTTGGGTATCCTATAAAATTACACTTGTCAGACCTAGGTCCAAGCTTGTCCGTAATTAAACGTTTAATATAAGCAGGACACTCCCAAATCCTAAGGTGCGAGAGTACTGGCTTACGTCCTATCCATATCTCATATGACGTTTTGGTTACAGACTTACTTGAAACTCTATTTAGAAGGTAACAAGCCGATTCGAGTGCATATCCCCAGAGAGAGATCGACAGACCAGCAAACCCCATCATGGATCGAACCATGTCCAACAAGGTCTGATTCCTCCTTTTAGACACACCATTATGTTGTGGTGTTCCAGGAAGAGTCCACTAAGAGAGAATCCCATTCTTCCCAAGATATGTCAGAAAATCATTGGAAAGATATTCACCTCCTCGATCAGATCGAAGAGTTTTAATACACTTTCCAGTTTATTTTTCTACCTTATTTCGGAATAGTTTGAACATTTCAAACGACTCTGATTTATACTTCATTAAATAGACATACCCATATCTTGATAGATCGTCTGTGAAGGTTATGAAGTAGAAATATCCACCTTTTGCACTTGAGCTCATGGGTCCACATACATCAGAATGTACCAAACCAAGAGTTCACTGGCTCGCTCACCTTTTTCAGTAAAAGGTGATTTGGTCATTTTACCAAGAAGACAGGACTCACAGGTTGGAAGTGATTCACAATCACCTACTTCAAGAATTCCTTCTTGAGCCAACCTGTTTATCCTGTTCTTATTGATATGACCTAGTCTACAGTGCCAAAGATAGACTTCTGACACATTATCTGTTCTAGGGCATTTACCGGAGGTTTGAACCACATTAACAGGTTGTGATAGAAAGTAAATTCCATTATTAAGCTATCCAACAAACATTGTAACATCATTCAAAATGATATTGCAAATATTTTCTTTTATTAAAAATTGATAACCGTTCATGGCCAAAAGGCCTACAGAAATAATATTTAATAAAAAGCTTGGACAATAGTGACATTCACTCAGAATTATATTTCAAAAATTGATTACAAGGTTCATGATTTTTAATGCTAGAACTGGAACTTTGCTTCCATCTCCAACGTTCAGGAATCTATCGCCTTTATCAAATCTCCTACTGACCTACAAACCCTGCATCGAATTGCAAATATGATAAGGGCTTCCGGTATCCAATACCCAGGCAGTAGTATCATAAATAAAAAAGTTACAAGGTGTTATCATATAAATACCTTGCTTCTTCTTCGGCCTATTCGGGTCCAGGAAGGCAATGTATAGAGGACAGTTTCTCTTCCAGTGCCCCTGCTTCTTGCAAAAGAAGCACTCCACCTGGCTCTGGTCGGGCTTGCATTTTTTGGTCTGACCCTGTGCAGACGTCCCAGCATGCAGCTGCACCTTCTTATTCTTCTTCTTCTTGTTCTTCTTCTTCCCTTTCTTAAAGGGTCGACGACCAGAAGAAGACCCTCCCACTACATTCACCGACTCCTTATGGAGCTGGTGATCCTTCTCAAAGTTCTGCAGCAACCCCAACAAGCCGTGGTAGTTCACTGCAGGCTTTGTCATCCGAAAATGAGTAAGAAAGGGGAGGAAGGACTTGGGCAATAAATTAAGGATCGCATCCTTACCGAGCTGCTCGTGCAGGGGAAAGCCCAGTTTACTTAGGCACTCTATCATTTCGATCATGTACAGTACATGATCAGTGACTGAGGCTCCATCCCTCATCCGAGCATTGAAAATGGCATAACTAGTTTTGTGCCTTTCAACATCGTCAGGCGTGCCAAAGGAGTCGTTCAACATTTGAAGCATCTCCTATGGCTGGGCGTTCTCAAACCTGCGGTTGAACTCATCATTCATTACCGCCAGCATAATGCACCGAACGGTGGTGTGGTCGTTGAACCACTTCTGATAAGTGTCTCGGATCATCTTTCTAACGTTCGGGACTGACTCCTCAGGTGCTGGATCCGTTACTACATAAAGGATCCGGTCATGCTCAAGGATGATTTTTAATTTTTGATACCAGCTATCGAAATTAGATCCCATGAGCTTGTCATTATCTAATAATGACCGGAGGGACAGGGTAGTGGCCATAGCTGCATAAAGGAAAACCAGACCTCTATTAGTACATAAATTATAAATACTAAAGACTTGGACTTTAGTCTAAAGTTTCTCCCAGTATTTTTACGAACTGGTAGCCCCAACCTCCAATTCGAGAAATTACTTTAATTCCTTAGTGGGTACTAAAATCCACACAGACTACACACGAGCCCAACTTTGGTTGGTCAACCCATGTGCATCTATGGGTAGGTTCATAACCAGTTGTTTCTCTGAACAACTTCTAGTGATTGATTTTGCCCCAGAACCTAATCAGTAGGCTTTGGCCTCCACTGAAAAGATCTGGTTAGGTCCAACCATTAACATGATTTGATTTGATGAATCGGACCAATAAATGATCAGGCCCGACTTTGGCCGGCCAACCTGATCACCATCAGAAAGACTCAAACCAAATTATCATATTATGAATGATAATTTCATTAGTCAATAAGCACCAGGTCTTTGGGCCTCCAATGATTATTAAACTAATGGACTCATTATCACTAACTTAATGGAAGGATATGATTTAGTTATCAATATAACTTAATCATTTTTAGGGACCTAATAATTTTTTTTTTTGAGGATTTTATTAAAGGATAGATGAGAAGAAAATATCCAGCCAATTTCAATTCTCCCACTGAATGCACCAAGTCAGATTAAAAAGGATTTAATTAAAGTTGGCATTAGGAGCACCTAAATCAGTCAAACTGATTTACCTAATGACATGGGTGAGCCCTAATCACCAAGTGATCTAATCAAAATTTAATTTACCAGGTTGGCCAGGTAAGTGAGATCAGTGGTGGGGATAATCCATTAACTCGTCAGAGATCAAATCACTGCGAGTAGCTCCCACTTAAAAACCACTGATCAAACTGCCAAACTTACCTTAGACACCAACCGGTTCATTAATTTTAATTTGATCAACTTAGTAAATAGGGTTCCACCACGTAGCCATGAATAAAGTCCATCTTGGTCTAGTTAAAGATATGGACCCATTCAACTACAACTATTGGAGTTGAGTCTAGAGTATCCTTGACCTAATCTAATTCAACTTTTGATTAGATTTGACCAATTACTCTAATTTAGTCCATTTCTTTAAGCTAACTTAGGTCTAACCCAATTATGGACCTAATCCATCTAACCCATTGACCCACAAGTTTATGCAATTATCTTAGGTCTTAATTCATAATTCTAGACCTACTAGACAACACTTAATTCTTTTAATTAAGTATTTGGGCTGATGGGTCAGGGTTTGATATTTCAAAAATAATTTTTAAATTTGAAAGGTTTTACTTTTTGTTCACCAAATATGTTGACTCATTTCATAAATAGATCAGCATATTTCATAAATAGCAATCCTATTGCTAATTACATAACAGAAAATAACTCAATCAAAATAAATCATGAATATTTCTTTAGATCTAATCTAACACATTCATGATAAATTTCATAATTGAACATTTATAATTAATTCCTTTCGCTGCTTCATCTGCATGGGATATAATTGCAGCGACACCCCTACCACCATAGGAGACCCCATCGAATGGGAGGAGAGGGCCTTTAAATCCTATTTTTCTCCTATGACCGGATGGTCATGGCAACCAACCCAATTCGATTACTTGCTACTTAGATCAAGTATATCTAAATATACCTATTTTAAAATTTAAATTTTAAATTTTAAATTTTAAATTTTAAATTTCAAATTTTATATAAATTTTAAATTTCAAATTTTTGAATTTTAAATTTTATATTTTAAATTTGAAATTTCAACCAAATTTCAAATTTCAAATTTCAAATTTTGAATTTCAAATTTTTGAATTTTGAATTTCGAATTTCAAATTTCAAAATTCAAATTTCAAATTTTGAATTTCAAATTTTTGAATTTTGAATTTTGAACAACTTTCAAAATTCAAATTTCAAATTTTTGAATTTTAAATTTTAAATTTAAACTTTTAGATTATAATTTAATCTATGCATGCAAATATATATATCATATCTAAGAACCCACTCTGATACCATTTGTAGGGAAATTCAGTGCAGAGGAAAAATAATAATTTTAAAACTTTTCAAAATCATGATTTTACAATAGAAAAATATTAATTAATCTAATTAATTAATATAAATTTATCCTACACTAGGATCTAAATATGATATATAGCATGCATACATTTAAATTTGAAATTCGAATTTGAACAATAAACACTTTATTGTAATGTGTTCAGAACATAATACCTTTATGCGGGTAGTAGATCGCCATAATCTAATCACCGTCGGAAGAGTTTGATCATTGTGATGTAGCCACACAGTGTGTCTGACCTCTACGGATCGTCTACACGAAGTGCCCGATCTGATCGACTCCTCACGAGTGCTAGCTCGTTGTAGAGCCCTTTTGATGGTCGATGCTGATCGAACTCCTTCGATCGATGTCTATCGATTTTTTGGATACTCCAGATCATCAACAGACGTGCTTGAGAGGATGTTAAAGATCTTTCTGAGATTTTATGGGCTCACAATACTCGTAGCTCACTTTCTCACTTCCCGAACCCCAGGCTAAAACTCTAGGGAACTCACCAGAAATCTTGCACCCACTTTTCTTTCTTTTCTTTCTTTTTCTCTTGGAAGGATATGGACTTCTTTCTCATGCACAAGACTTTTCGCCCCAAAATTTTTCTCCAAAAATCTTTTTTTTTTTTTTTGCATGCCCCACTCTTCTCCTCCTTTTATAACAATGTCAAGCGTCTTATCCAAAAGAAAGGATAAAGATGAGTAATTGCACATTTGAATTCAAATCAAATTTTAAATTCAAATGGACACCAACTCATCCCTTATCCACTAAAGGCATGAGGCATGGCTTAAATTATGCATGGAGTGATTTCATGAGAAACCTTTTCTCATGTAATAAATGGGGCATAAAAAAAGGGATAAGACGCAAAGATTGATTGCCCATTCAAATTCAAACTTTATTTTGAATTTGAATGGCCAACCAATCATCTTTATCCATTCATATGGCACATTAAAGTGGAGCGTGGAGAGGGCTTGGTGTGAGGAAAAAATTCATGAGAAGTTTCTTCTCATGAATTCAAATGGGTGCAATGGAAGTGAGGTGGCGCATGGAGATTGGGTCAAGATGGTTTAATTATTTAAACCAACCTAATTGAACCAAATAAATTAGGTCCAATTAGACTAATTTAAACCCAACTTAATTAGGCTTAATTAGGCTCTATAAAATCCTAATCAAATCAGGAATTGACTAAGCCCAATCCCTGATCAAATCAGAGACCAAACCATCTTGACGATTAGGTCAACTCTTAACCTAATCGGGTCAAACCCAACTGAATCCAATTCAATTAGACTTGATCCAAAAATAATTACTCAATTAAATTGAATTAATTAGCAATTAAATTACTAATTAAACCTCTCAATAAATACTGAGTCCAAATCTGATGGGCAATCGGGCATCAGAATTCATCGATATGTAACCCTGATCGAAAAGTCCCAACCAGTGGGACTCTTGACCCCGGTACCCATAATGTGTGGAACTCGTGATCAGAGAATCCTGATTCTCGATCACTGAGTCTCAAACATGTAGGATTCTACATCAGCCATCAGATCAGATAGGAATCTCTAATGTGTGTGACCCCGCAGGTTCGAACCTAAGCCGGTAGCACAGGAACCAATTTCTGTACTAATCGAAGTGACCATCTAGTAATGGTACCCGATGTCCGAATAGGTCGAAGAGTCACAATCGCAACACTCAGAACCTACATGAATATGGTTACTGTATAATTCATCCTTTTGACCCCTGTGTTTAGGACAACTCAGGGTTAAACTGTCAACCCTGATCAGATCATCCGAATCGTGCTCAACTCAAACAGTCCTGTGACTCCTCACAAGGACTACCCTGGCCAAAATTTTGCTAAATTGAAACATGATTGTACACAGCTCCTAAAGTGGAGTGGTCAATCCCATCTTGACACATGCACCGATAAGTCAAGTACTTGACTACACCCAGCAGCCTTCCATCACTGAATTAAAAATTCAGGTAGTCCAGTACCTAAGTGCAGTGAGTTGCTTGCAAGTCACTATGGCGATCTCAGATCGGAAGAATATTTATACCCATATTCCATCGGAGCAAATCTTGACAGCAGAAATAGCTCCGGAGTCGGTCAGGTTCAGTGCAGATGTACCCTTACATCTCACCTGTATGCCATACCAGTGTCTCCACACTCATTGGTTAAGAGGACAACCAACCTATATGGCACACAACGACCTATGCTTGATAAACATTGTCGTCCTTGATAACAACGTATCATTTGGTCGCGAACAGATTTAAGGACTAAACGACAAATCCTCCTTTGTCGAGTCTAAATAGTCCTAAAGACTTCACCACAACATAGGAGTTCATTAGAAGATGAAATATTTTATGATAAAAAATATTAAAATAATTTTTATTAATTAATAATTCATGTACAAATACAAAAATAAGCACAACCATCAACAGGCTGACGATTGGCTTTGGGACACTATTCCCAACACCATGCAACACCTTTTTCCACACCCTTTTGCTCTTCACGTAGATATCAGATTTGCATGAGAATTCCATCATGCCAACAAGCTTGGATGCCCTCTCTTGATAAGGATGAGGGTTGGTTGCATTTGAATTTGAAATGGTTTTGAATTCAAATGAAAACTAACCTAGTCTTTATCCTTATCCATGGTTTGTTCGCCCACTTTAAAAATCAGTGCTTTTTTGTGCAACAGAAATGTGAAGAGATTACCATGAGACAGGTCTCTGAGTGGGGTGGAAAATCTGAGAGGGGGTGGGCCTTCTGTGCGATAGAAAGAGGATATCTGCTTCCTCTTAGGTGTGAGTTCTAGGGTAGGTTCCCTAGGATTTCTACTCTAGGGTTTTTTGGGAAGAGATAAAATAGAGCAAAAAGTGTCTTCCTCTCTTCATCTTCTAGCACCTTGCTTTCTCTATTGCATCTTTCTCAATCTTGGAGGAGTCCGAGTGAATCGAAGAAGGATCAAAATCGGCCATCAAGTTGATCCTTGCAAGAGCTAGCACTCTCAAAGGGACCGATCAGATTGGATCTTCGAGTGAACCATCCGTAGAGGCTAGACACTCTGTGTGACTGCAAGCAATCAAGAAGGATGTCAGATCTATGGATTTAGTTGTGGAGATCAGATCAACAACCCATACGAAGGTAATGAGTTTTGAGCTCATCCAATCAGATCTAACGGTTAGATCTGATTGGATGCGTCGATATGATCGATGCAGGATTTCTTTAATTTTAGATTTTAATTACATATAAACTCCTATCATATATCCTTAATTGATAGTTTAGATATGATCTTATGCACGTAATATAGATTAAATAGTTTAATCAAATCTATTTTTATTGAAAATTTTATAAAAATTGCATGTATAGAACTGCCGGTATTTCCTCCAAATGTCAAGCCCCGTAGGAAAGAGGGATAAAGATCTTTGCTTCGCTCCTTCTAAAGGCAACAAGGGAGGGATAAGATTTGATCTTAGATGTGACCCTTCATGCCAAGATGATGGATGCCTGGCCAAGAGGAAGATCAATGCCAAGAACCCATGCTAAGAAAGAAGGGACGCCTCCCTTTCTTTGTCGCACAAAATCTCTCACAACTCACAGTGGTTTCTCTCCAATATTTGTTGCACAAATTTGATTATATCCATTGGTAGTTAGAGGTCTCTCCTTATACAGATGATGCTCCATGAACCAAGTAATTAGGACTCTGAATTCAAATAGATTTAAATTTTCCATCCTTATCCAAGAAGGAGATTGGATGCCAACCTTATGCTTGAACTTTCTTCACGCACGCATAAAGAAGGGGTGGAAATAATCAGCACCCATCCTTCCTTGGTCGGCCACTTTATGAGAGAGAGTCTCAAAATTTTGGGACTCTGTAGGTTTAATCCTATTTGGCTTAAATTTGACTCGATTCGAATCCGATTCGAATCTGATTTGAACCAAACCTAAATAGCCTGTCAATCCCAATCTAATTAGGATTTTCATCCAAATCTAACTTGAATTTTTAACCCAATTAGTCTTAATTAAATCTGGTCTAATCTAAAATTAATTAGGACTCAAACTCAATCTCTCATGAATCACTTGGATCATTGATCATACCATATTCATCTCCAGAATTAAACTTGCACCTCATGTCTAGTGCTAGCTAGACATAGTCATCTGTTTAATCCCATATGACTCTTAACTTAATTCTTAATTAAACTAATCTATTTATCTAATCAAGTCACATACTTCCAAATAGAACTATAAATGTTAGGCCAATTCTTTCCTATGTTGCTTGATTTTGTGCATGACTTTATAGGTTCGAATACTAAGCTGATAATATAGGATCTTTTTTCTATACTAATCGAAGTTACCATCTAGTAATGGTTTTTTATATTCAAATAGATCGAATATATGCAAAGCAATATTTAAGAACCTATACATATGGTTATCGCATAATTCATTCTTTTGACCCTGAATGCTCAAGACGATATAGGATTTAACTGTCAATCTTGAATAAGTCATCTACATTATATTTTAACCTTTCAAATCTATCACATGGATTTTTCTGACAAAGACTTTACTAAATTGAAATACAGTGATGCATTATCTTCTATGATCCAGAGGGATCAATCCCATCTTGATCCATGCAGACTTCATTAGTACTTGACTGTACCCAATAGCCTTCCATCACTGTATTAGAAATACAAATAATCTAGCATGAAAGCATAGTGAGTTGCTTGCAAATCACTATGGTGATCTTAGGTCTGTAGGACACTTATGTCCATATACTTCGCGAGCTGCACTTGACAGCAAAGTGCTTGCAGGTGAGTCATTTGTTTAATGACAATATACTCTTATATCTCACTTGTATGCCATATCAGTGTCTCCATACTCTCTAGTTACGAGGACAACCAACCTATATGGTACACAATGATCTATACTCGATAAATGTCATCATCCTTTTAATGACATATCATTTGGTCATGAACATATTTAAGAACTATTCAATAAATCTTTCTTTATCGATTATATTATAGTTCTAAAGACTTCATCATAAAATTAAAAGTTCTATAGGGAAGATGTATATATGATGAACATACCAAAATAACCTTTTATTTATTGATAAATAATTCATATATAAAAGTTTAATTATTTATAATAAGCTAGTTAGCTTTAGCATACATTTCCTAATAACTCCTACTTAGACTAAAGCCAATCGAAGCAGTATCTTATACCCATCTTTCACTTGTGATCATTGAACTCTTTGATTCTGAGAGCTTTAGTGAAGATGTCGGTTAAATTTTTTTTTCCATCAATCTTCTGCAGCTCGACGTCACCTCAATCCATGATCTCACGGACAAGATGATAGCATCACAGAATGTGCTTGGTTCTGTAATGGGACTGGAGCTCCTTTACTTGTGCTATGGCTCCAGTACTATCACAATATAGAAAAATAGGACCATTAATAAAAAGAACCATCCCAGGTTCAGTAATAAACTTTTTTGATCAAACAGCCTCTTTTGCAGTATCGGATGCCACAATATATTCCACTTCGCACACTGGTTAATCATCGTGTGTTGCTTGAAACTCTTCTAGCATATCGTTCTTCCATTTAAGATAAATATGTAGCGCTACATGCTTCTGTTATCATCACTATCTAATTAAAAATTAAAATTAATATATTTTATAAATTTTAAATCAGTATCTCTATAGATAAACCATTGGTCCTTAGTATTTCTCAAATACTTAGGGATTAAAGATTATCTTTACAACCTTCCAATGGTTCTCCCCCAGATAGATTGGTACCTACTCATTATCCCTAATAAATAGGCCACATCCGATCTCGTACATGTCATGGCATACATGATAGATCCTACTATCGAATCATATAAAATTCTACTCATATGCTCTCTCTTAAGGAGTTGTCGAATAATCTTTCTTTGAGAGAGTAATTTTATGACCTATCAAAAGATAGCTCTTTTTTAAATTCTCTTTGTTGAACCGTTTCAACATAATATCGATGTACATGGATTGAGATAATCCAAGCAACCTTCTAGATCTATCTCTGTAGATCTTCATCGTAAAATGTAGGATGCTTCTTACAAATTCTTCATGGAGAACTATGACGACGGTCATAATTTTACAGTTTATAAAGCTGGGATGTCATTTTCTATTAAGAGTATGTCATCTACATATAGTATAAAGAAGATGATTATAGAATCATTAACCCATTTGCAAATGCAAGATTTTTCTCCATTCCTAACAAAGCCATATATTTTGATCATCTTATCAAAATACATGTTCCAACTTATAGATGCTTGCTTTAGTCTATAAATGGATCTGTTTAACTTGCACATCTTAGGTTCATCTATGGATGTAAACTCTTCAGTGTATCATATACACCTCTTTTTCTAGCTCCCTATTAAAGAAAATAGTTTTGACATCTTTTTATCAAATCTCATAATTTAAGTGTGCTGCTATTGCAAGCATAATTTGGATAGACTTAAGCATTGCCACAGAAGAGAACGTCTCGTCATGGTCAATACCATAATACTAACGATATCCCTTAGCAACTAGATGGACTTTATAGATCTCTACCTTCTCATCCGCTCTTCTTTTTCTCTTGAAAATATATTTACATCCTATGGATTTAATTTCTTTGGATGGATCAACAAGTATCTATACATCATTGATCTCCACAGACTCCATCTCAGATTTGATGACGTTAAGTCATTTTTTAGAGTCGAACCTTTGCATGACATCCATGAAGGTGATCAGATCCTCATCGTTCTCATCTAGTTCAATAGGATCATCGTTCCAGATCAAGAAACCATAGTATCTATCTGATTGATGTAGTACTCTATCGAATCTCTTCAATGGTACCTCTACAACCTTCGGATTTGATTCTCTAATTAAATTCGATTCTGTATGTGCCAAATTTTCTACCTCATGAACTTTATCAAGTTTGATTTTAGTGGTATCAGTTCCTTCACTAAAAAATTCTCTTTATAGAAAGACTATCCTATTGCTGATGAATACTTTTTATTCTTCAGCGAGGTAGAAATAATATCCTTTTATTTTTTTAGGATATCCTACAAACAAGTATTTATCAAACCTAAGATCTACCTTATCTATTTTTAAATACTTGACATAAGCCGGACATCCCCAAATCCTAAGGTATGAGAGTATCAGTTTACGTCTTGTCCATATCTCATATGGTATTTTATTTACAGACTTGCTTGAAATCTTATTCAGTATATAGTAGGCAATATCAAGAGCATATCTCCAAAAAGAGATTGACAAAGTCGTAAAGCCCATCATGGATCAAACCATATCTAACAGTGTTTAATTTTTCTTTTCAGATATCTCATTATGTTGTGGTGTTCCAAGAAAGATCCATTATAAGAGAATTCCATTCTTCTCTAAATATATCAGAAAATCATTGATGAGGTATTCACCTCCTCAGTCTGATCGAAGAGTCTTAATACTCTTTTCAGTCTATTTTTCTACTTTATTATGAAATCATTTGAACATTTCAAATGATTCAGATTTGTTCTTCATAAGATAGATATATCCATACCTCGATAGATTATCTAGGAATATAATAAAGTAATAGTATCCTTCTTTAGCGCCTATGTTCATAGCTCCACATACATCACTATGTACTAGATCTAGAATATCACTGGCTCATTCATTTTTTTTCTTAAAAAGTGACTTGATCATCTTACCAAGAAGATAAGATTCACAGGTCAGTAATAATTCACAATCATCAATGTCGAGGATATCCTTTTTGATCAACCTATCTATCCTGTTCTTATTTACATGATCTAGCCTATAATGCCAAAGGTATGTATTGCTGACATTATTTATTCTAAGATGTTTGTTCGATATGTATATTATACTAATAGACTATGATATGAGGTATATACCATATTTTAATTGTTCTCGCATGATTTTAGTATCATTCCCAATAATATCACAAAAATTATCCTTTATTAAAAATTTAAAATCAAGTTTAGCCAAAGAACCTATGGAGATAACATTCATCATAAAGAAAGGATAATAATGACACTCATCTAACATGATACTACTAGACTCGAAAACAAACGGCATAGTTTCTAAAGCTAGAACTGGAACAAGTCTTCCATCTCCAATATTCAAAAACCACTCACCTTCTCTAGACTTCTTACTGACCTGCAGTCTCTGTACTAAATTATAAATATTAATTAAACTTTTGGTATCAAATATCCAGATAGTAGTATCATAGATAGAAAAATTATAAAGAGTTATCATATAAGTACCTTGTATAGCAACTAATTGCTTGTTTTTCTTTTTTAGCCTGTTTGGGTCAAGAAAAGCTATATATACAGGACAGTTCCTCTTTGAATGATCTAGCTTCTTGCAAAAAGAAGCATTCTACCAGGCTTTTGTCAACTTTCAACTTTTTACTCTACTTCGACTTTGGATCGATGGCATGATTTTTTCACATCTTTTTCTTCTTTTCTCTCTTAGAGGAATGACGATCTGCTGATGAACCTCCCACTACATGCATTAGCTCCTTCTGAAGCTGATGATCTTTTTCAAATATCTGCAGCAATCCTAACAAATCATGATAGTTCACTACAGGTTTGATCATTCTATAATAACTCAAGAAGGATAGGTAGGATTTCGATAGTGAGTTCAGGATAGCATCTTTACCTAACTGTTTATGTAATGGAAAGTCAACTTTGCTCAAGTATTCAATCTACTCGATCATGTACAATACATGATCAGTGATTGATGCCTCCTCTTACATACGGACATTGAACACAGTGTAGGAGATTTTATGTCTCTCGACATCATCATAAGGTATCAAAGGACTCATTCAACAATTGAATCATCTCCTTTGATTGCACATCTTCAAACTTATGACTAAGCTCATCGTTTATGGTTGCCCTCATGATGCAACGCACAGTCGTGCCATTATTGAGCCATTTCAAATAAATATCTCTCGTCACACGGGATGCATTCCCAGTAGGTTCTTGGATGCTGGATCCGTAAGCATGTGCTGGATCCTCTCATACTCCAGAATGATCTTTAACTTTCAATATCAGTTATCAAAGTTTAGTTCAATAAGCTTGTCACTATCTAACAGTGAGTGGAGCGATAATGTATTAGCCATTATTGAAAAAAAAAAAATCAAAAGTCCATTAGTATATGAATCATTTTAATCCTAAAGATATAGATTTTAGTGTAAAGATTCTCTCACTATTTTATATGAATGATAGCATCTATCTCCAATTCAAGGAGTTACATTAATCCCTTAGTGGGTACTAGAATCCACACAGACTGCATTCAGGTCCAAGTGAGGCTCGGCCAATTCTAGTGTATCTATGGATAGGTTTTTAGCCAATTATTTCTCCAAATAATTTGTAGCAATTATGTTTTGCCCCAGACTTCTCTTCAACAGACATGTGGCTCCTTCATTGAAAATTCTGGTTAGGTCCAACCATTAACATGACTATACCAAGTGCATCAAATAAATGAATGTTCAAATTCGAGTATGGCTCGGGCAATCTGACCATTGATCTGAAGGACTCAATAAGGTGGTCATATGATGAATGATAATTTCAATATCCAATAATGTGGCACCTCCGATGCTTATTTAGATTATTGAAACCATTATCATGCACCTTAATGAGAGGCTATGAACTAGTTATCTCTATAACTATATCATTTTAAGGATCTAATAATTTAAAAATTTTGATTTAATGATTTAAAAATAAGAGAAAAAATTGATCAATAAGTCATAAATCCTTCCACTGACTTCACCAAGTCATGAAAAAGACTAGAAACAAGCTGATCTAGTGACACCTAAATCAGTCAAATTGATTTATCTTAATGGCATGGATCAATTCGAATCAATCAGTGATCTAATCAAAATAAAATCTATCAAATTGGTCAGATAAGTGAGATCGATGGGAGGGTCTACCTCGACTTATCTTAGACACCATCAAAATGATCAGGTAAGTAGATTGCTAATTAAAAACTATCAATCAAAATGTCATACTTATCTTAGATACCAATTGATCAATTGATTTCAATTCAATCAGCCAAAGGACTCAGGCTAAACCACTGAGCCATAATCAGATCCATTTGGTATGATAAAAAATATGGACTTGATCAAGCTACAACTATTGAGGTTGATCTAGAGAAATTCTGATCTAATCTAATTCAACTTTTGATTAGATTTAATTAATTTATCTAATTAGTCCATATTTGGTTAGAAGATCTAATTCATGCTAACCCATTGACCATCGATATATGAGATGTCTTAACATCTTTAATTCTCAAATCTAGCTCTTTAAAATTTAATTTTAAATTAAATATGTAAAATGTATGTTTCAGTTTATAAAATTATTTTATTAGGGTATCATACTAAGCATACATCATATGTTTTAGATCTTGAAAACTAATTTTCAGATCTATGTTCAACCATTAAACATATATCAATCTAATCTAAATTTTATATATACATCATATGCATCATAGAAATATTTAGATCTTTACATATTACACCATATGCAACATATAATTCAGATCTTAAAATTAATTTTTATATCTGAATTTATTTTATTAAACTTATAATTAATCATAAATCACTTTAGATCTAATCTAAATATATACATGATTAAAATAATTTTAAAATTTTTTTGCTATTCTTCTTTATGAAACTTGATCACAGTGGCAGCCCTACACATCATAAGAGAATCCATCGAATGGACAAAAAAGAGAATTAATCACTACTTCTTCTTATAACCAGATAGTCTGGTGATGATCTCAATCTAAGTACTGGGTTACTAAGATCAAAAATTTAATTTTTAAAATTAATTATATTAATATATGTAATGAACAAAATTCAGGTATGCACTAACATGATCAGATCATACATATTACATATCTAATCTAATTAGATCAATATATCATATACATTATTTTAGATCTGAAACTAAAATTTATACAGCATATAAAATATTTAATTCAGATCTAGAATCATATAGAAAAATAATCAAATAAACGTATGTACGCATAGAAAATAAAATTTTGGTTAGACCTGATTTATTGTTGTGCAAATTTTATTTAAAATCAGATCTGAAAATCTGTCAAAACAGATTCAATTAAGATCTTGATTAAGTCTAACTTCTAATCTAAAATATTTTATAAAAATTTTATTAAAATAGATTTAAAATAAAATATAAATAGGTTGTTATTTCAATAAAAATCTATAACATAAAAAATTTTATTATAATAGATTTATAATGAATCATAACCAATCATTTATTAGGATCTTGAAATTTGATCAAAACTAGATCAGAAAAATTTAGTTAACAGCTCGAAATCAGATTCAATGTCTAACATAAAAATTTGGTTGCATACAAGATATAAACATATAAGAAAAAATTAACTATACATCCATATATCAGCCTGGCTTTAATACCACTTAAAGAAAAAAAGTCAATCAGGATCGGATCACCAGAGTGCATCTAAAAAATTTTCTATTCTATTAATTTATAACTTTTATGAATTATCTTGTATGCAGTGGAATAAGGATCAAGATCCTTAGGGGGTTACTCGAATCTAATATCTTGCGAGGTCTGAAGATATAGATCTTCTACTTCGCATACACGCCAAGTCTCGTAGGAAAGAGGGATAAAGATCTTTGCATTGCTTTTTTTGAAGGTAGCAAGGGAGGGATGAGATTTGATCTTGGATGTGGCCCTTTATGCCAAGATGATGGATGCCTGGAGCTCTTCACGCTAAGAGGAAGATCAGCGCTAAGAACCCACGCCAAGAAAGAAGGGATGCCTCCATTTCTTTGTTGTACAAAATCTCTCACAACTCATGATGGTTTCTCTCCAATACTTATTGCACAAATCTAATTATATTCATCGATAGTTAGAGGTCCTCTCCTTGTATAGATGATGACCCGACTAATTAGGATTCCTAATTCAAATAGGTTTGAATTTTCCATCCTTATCCAAGAAGGAGATTGGATGCCAACCTTATGCGTGAACTTCCTTCACACACTCACAAAGAAGGGGCAAAAATAATCAACGCCCACCCTTTCTTGGTCGGCCACTTTATGAGAGAGAGTCTTAGGTTTTTAGGACTATTTGGGTTTAATCCTAGTTAGCTCAAATTTAACTCGATTTGAATCTGATTCGAACCTGATTCGAACCAAACTTAAATAGCCTGTCAATCACAATCTAATTTGGATTCTGATCCAAATCCAACTTAAATTTTTAATTCAATTAGTCTTAATTAAATTAGATCTAATCTAAAATTAATTAAAACTCACACTCAATCTCTTATGAATCTCTTGGATCATTGATCAAATCATATTCATCCCCAAAGTTAAACTTACACCTCATGTTCAGTGCTAGCTGGACATAGTTATATGTTTAATCCCATATGATTCTTAATTTAATTCTCAATTAAGCTAATCTATTTGTCCAATCAAGTAACATACTTTTAAATTAAATTTATAGATATTAGGTCAATTTTTTCCTACGTTGCTTGACTTTGTGCATGACTCCATAGGTTTGAGCACTAAGCAGGTAGTATAAAAATCTTTTTCTGTACTAATAGAAGTTACCATCTAGCAATAGTTCTCAATATCTGAATAAGTTAAATATATGTAAAGCAATATTCAAGAACCTATACATATGGTTATTGCATAATTCATCCCTTTGATCCTGAATGCTCAAGATGACCCAGAGTTTAACTGTCAACCCTGAATGAGTCATCCATATTATTTTTTAACCTTTCAAATCCATCACATAGATTATCCTAGCCAAAATTTTACTAAATTAAAATACAATGATGTATTATCTCCTGTAATTCAGAGGGATCAATCTCATCTTGATCTATACACAGACTTCGCAAGTACTTGACTATATCTAGTAGTCTTCCATTACTGCATTAAAAATGTAGATAGTCTGGTACTAAAGTATAGTGAGTTGCTTGCAAGTCACCATGATGATCTCAGATCTGAGGGACATTTGTGCCCATACACTTCGTGAGCTGCTCTTGACAGCAAAGCGCTCAGCAGGTAAGTCACTTATTTAGTGACAATGTACTCCTACATCTTACCTGTATGCCGTACTAATATCTCCATACTCCTTGGTTACGAGGATAACTAACTTATATGAGACACAATGATCTATACTTGATAAACGTCGTCATTCTTAATTTTTATGATGTATCATTTGGTCACAAATATATTTAAAAACTATTTGATAAATCCTCTTTTATCGATTATATTATAGTTCTAAGGACTTCATTATAAAATTGAGAGTTATATAGGAAAGATGTACATATGATGAATATGACAAAATAACTTTTTATTCATTGATGAATAATTCATATAAAAAAATTTAATTATTTATAATAAACCAATAACTTTAAGACACATTTTCTAGCATCTTGATGCAATGATTACTTCCATTAGCTTGATATGATCTCCTTTCTAATCTTATATAGAGTTTTTTAATCGAGCTTAATCTTTTTTTCAGAGATATTTATGCTACCAAACTATCTGCTAACCACATCTCCAGTCTTAAGACTAGCAGTACAGAGATTATATGCAAGTTGGAGAATATGTTCTCTCCTAATTTTTTCGACTCCATGGAGCACCTTGTGATTCATCTGGCATATGAAGCTAGGATTCGAAAATTAGTGCAATATAGATGGATGTATCTATTTGAAAGATATATGCACAGTCTCAAGAAGAAAGTGAAAAATAAGGCTAGAGTCAAAGGTTCTATTGTGGAGGCTTATATAATTAAATAAATTTTTAATTTCAGCAAACACCATTTTAATCTCAGTGTGCAGACAAAGCTGACTCAAGTAGGTTGAAATAATGATGGTGGTTCTGAGGGATCAGAGGTGGAGATCTCAATGTTTATCTATTACGCTCATGAATTTTGTTAAATTGTGTAGAGATCGACCCATATATTAAGTATCCATTACAATCTCAACTTTTTAATCGTTTATCATTATGTACTTATCTTATGCATATATAAGTAATATGATGAGATGCTGAGATGGGACAATCTGATGATGAGCAAGGAAGAAATTTTCACTCAGCACTCACAAAACTTTGTAAATTGGTTCCATCAATTGGTAAGTGACTATTGTCATTTTATTTATTTTAATTTCTCTCAGCTTATTTCTTTTATAATATGCGGGTCATGCAAAAAGGTGAATTCATACCTAAAAAGCTAAGACCATTGGGTTACGGACCAGCAAAGTACCTACGTAATATGTTATAATGGCTATAATATAAATAGTTTTAAATTTTACATATAGCAATATGGATATCATAAGAGCATAACGAATAGTGGTGTGTATATAAAAGACAGCTGGTGGGCAGAGACAGAGAGTGACTACTATGAAATCTTTGAAGAAGTAATTAAGTTGACCTACTTTAGAAGTAATAGTATCATTTTATTTAAGTATCGATGGTTTGATATCGATAATTGTATGAAGGTTGCTTCACGGTATGGGTATATTGAAATAAAATGTGGACCAAAAGCATATATCAATGATCTCTTTGTGCTAGCTCAATAAGCCATTCAAGTGTATTATGCTCTTTTTCCATCAAGAATGAGAGAAAGAAAAGATTGGTGGGTTGTATGTAAAGTTAAGTCTTGAGCCATTCATTACGAGCTCGAAGAAGAAGAAGAAGAGCTCTATTTATCAGAATACTTTCAAGAGGATGAAATATTAGGAGTTCATCAATATTTAATAGATATAGAGTCAGATGCTCCTACATGATGGCCAATAGAGATAGATCATACTGAGTTTGTTTTTAGGGAGCATCCTATCCAAAAAAATGAAGAAGAAGAAGAAGTGAAAGAAGTGAAAGAAGAGAAGGAAGAGGAAGAATCCAAAGAAGAATATGAAGGGTATGAAATATCTGAAGAGGAAGATGAGTAGTCAACCTTAGGAAGGAAGGAGTTGACCTCAAGAATAAAGAAGTCAACTCTAGCATGCTAGAGAAGACTGGCACATAGCAGGAGTCAGCCCTAGGGTAGATGGAGCCATTTTTTAATTATTTTATTTGCTTTATATACTTGCCTTTCTTCATTTCAATTATTATACTTATGATATTATAATTTATATAATTAATTTATAAATTTATTTACTTTTACTTTTATAGATTACATGATAAGTACTTCTAAAGGACAAAGCCGTACTAGTCGAGGAGAGAGCTCCAGAGGATAGAGCTTCAGAGGAGAGAGCTCTCATGTAGGTGGCTCATATGGTTCTACAGCACCCACACAATAGGATAAAATATAACACTAAAACTTTTCCATTAAGTTATTTTATTTTTTATTATCTGATATAATATTCTTTATGATCTTTTGCTACTCTCAGATTCTAATGATGTAGGGTCACCATTGACCCAACAGTCACATGGAGCAGCAGCTTGCTCTAAGCCTCAGCACTATAGTAGAGGATCTGCCCAGCTCTCGGCACCTCTGACTCAATCAAAAGATAGAGAGCTAGTACACATTCAGAGCCGTACGTAAGTACTAGATTTTTGAATAATATTTTAAAAAAAATTTACTATTTTAGAATCAACATTTGTGGTTCAAAATCAATTTTGTAGAATATTTAAGAAGCCTGGGGTGCCTCTGTCATCACTGGGATCATCCAACAATTGATGTCAGGACTGTGAATGAGTTCTCCAATTGGCCGTCGGAGGCTCGTGATGCTGTGTGGGAGATGTTTCTGGTAAGTCAGAGGTGTTTAATTTTTAAATTCATAATGTATTTGTATTCAGAGATATTGATACATGCTATCTTTTACTTGCAGTCATACTATTGATTCGAGACTTCTCAAGATGAGGAGGTTGGCCATCGAACCTTCGAGGAGGTTACCATATGTCGGTTTTGTGATGAGCTATATCACCTCAGGCAGTCCGCCATTGAGTTCTCCAGTTCTGAGTCACCATCGGACTGAAAGTCTTTCATGGATCACTAGATGTGAGAGGATGTTTGGGAGGCCCTCTGTGATCAATGGAGTAGTGAGAAGTACTCAGATAGATGACAGAGGACTCGATAGAATCGAACCATCCAGCAGGATCTGATCGAGCACACCAACAACTCAATTGGCACATATGTTATTGTGGATAGACTGATAAAAATTCTAAACTTATATTAATCTCATTTTTAGTTGATTATATATTAGTTTTTATTAACTTGATTTTTTTACTTATTGTAGACACAGTAGCTGGGTTATGTACCACAATAGCTGTAGTTATGGGAGGCTATGCACCAGTCTAGGAGAATCGATGATTACTTAGATTCTAAATTCAGATGGATTATGATAAAATAAAATATTATTTATTAAGCTTTTATATATATTAATATGTATAATAGCACTAATAAATTTTTAAATTGTATAGACTGATTATGCGAAGCATGTCATCGCACAGCATAGTGAGGACCCATCATCTCAGCCCCTCATTGACCTCGAGGGATGGCTCAAGGCCACTGGAGGGGTTACTAAGAGTTGGATCATAGAGTTCAGGCATAACTTCGATCCTCCAATAGCTCGCTGGTCTTTGACATCCTCTTCTTAGATCTTAACGACTGCGATGTGGGGTGATGCACATGTCGAGGAGATCACATAGAGGCTTCTTTACCAGCAATCTCAGAGCTTCTGGTCACTACAAAAAAAATGAAATTACCGATTTTTTTTTGCCGATGCTTTTGGAAAGCATCGGCAGGTTGCGCTGACCTGCCGACACTTTTAAAAAGCATCGTTTGTTAACGACGCTTAAAAGCATCGTAAACTTTATGCGTGTCAACGCCGATGCTTTTAGCAAAAGCGTCGTTAAATAAATAAAATACCGATGCTTGTTAATGACGCTAAAAAGCATCGGTAGGTTCGTTTAATACCCCCCTCCTCCCGTGCCCTAATCTATCTACCGCCGCCCCTTTAATTTTCACCCGTTCCTCCGCCGACCCCGGCCCATCTCCGCCGCCGGCACCGCACCCGCCGTCCACGCGCACCCGCCGTCCATGCCTCACCTCCGTCCGCTGCTCCCCTCTGCTGCCGCGTCTGTCGATGCCGCGCCCGCGCGGTCCAAGCCATACGCCATTCGCCACCCGACCGGCCCTCCTCCTCCTCCTTCCCTTGTTCGGCTGCTCCAAGCTTCCCACCATCCCACTTCGCCATTCGGCCACCCCAAATCGAAGGGAAACAAAGCCTGCTCGGCCGCTCCACAGAAATTTTGTGTGAGGGGTTTCTTTTCATCTGTCCTTTTCTGTTCTTTTTGGTTTTTCTTTTTCTCCTTTTTCAATTTTTATGTTTGTCAGCGTCAGTGATGTTTAACGTCGTTTTGTTATCCTTGCACTTTGATTGTCGGTGAAGAAATTTTGCGGGAAATCATTGACTGAGATGCTTCTTTTATTCTTAATTTTATTTCTCTTGTGCTGTATCTCCGGATTAATGATGCAACCATAATCTGCGTTATGTTTCTGTAACTCCGTTGAAGGATTTGAACATGATGTGTATCTACTGAGATCTGGTAAAATAGCTTTGGTGTTTTCTGCAAAGATATTATTCTAAACATTCTGGGGCATGTTTATGGGTCGCAAGAAAATTTTTGGTTTGTTTCTTATGACAAGTTTCGAGTCCTGAAAGTCCCTTTCTTTTTTAGTTTATTTTTTCAATTGGATCAATGATGCCCGTAGTCCGCGTTATCTTTCCGTAACTTCGTTGAAGGAATTGAAGATGACACCGATCTACCGAGATCTAGTGAGACTATGTAAGGATGCTGATCCATTCTAGAGGTTCATGCATTTTTGTTATTCTTCCAGGTCCAATCCTTTGAGAATACTAACGCTTTTGGATCTTGCTTCCCCCCCTTCTGTTTTTACCTATTTTTGGTAATCCTTTTGTTGACTTCACTTATCTAGTTTCTAGCTTGCCTCTTGATTCAATACTAGAGTTTCTTTTCTATTATACCACAACTTGATTTATTTTTATTTGTTTCAGATCAACTCAGCAGTTATCTGTGGTTCCTATTAAACACATCTGTGTAATTGTATGAAAATATGCTTATGCACCCACTGCCTGTTTATTTCACGGTAATATGTGGTAACAAAGAATCTAAGAATTCCTAATATGAATGGAGTGATGATCCATTCATATTGGGGTTTGTGTGAGGGGTTTCTTAGGTTTCGTTGAGGAGAAGGGCCTGAACTTTCCATCTCCACAGATGTAACGTGATAAATTATTTAACTTTGGACCATCTGTTACTCTGTTCTCACAGCTTAAGCACATATGTACATGCATGAAACCAGGAAATGTATAAAAAGTTCTATCAGTTACATGTTTGCATACATATACATGTACATAGGTATATCACACTGCCCCATTTCCCTGTCAGATTATTATATACATAAACAGATTAACCATAAGTCTGGGATCTAGTTATGAAGATTAGCTCGAAATTTACATATGAAATTCTTGGCAGACCTGAGGCTCTTGTCAACTTCATTAAACAATTTGTTTGTGAATGACTTGAGTTTGGGTCTCAGTTGAATATGCTACTCAAGCTTGGCATGATTATAAAACAGGTGAAGCTTGAGCCAGACTTCACTTCCTCGAGCTTGGCTTGTTTACGTCTCTAGCGATCATTTCTTCTCCATGATACTGATGAAATATATACATCCATAATTAGTAGTATTTAGAACTAATTGATGGTGTATTTATTATTATTCTTCGAAAAAAATTGTGACAAGTTCTTTGCATAGTCAGATTATAAACATGTATCTGTCAGATTAGGAAAAGGAATATTCGTGAAGGATCATGAGTCAGGAATCATTAGGCACTGATTTACTACTCATAACAATGCATGTTAAAACTGAATTATATAAGTCCAATTTTGGGTGCTGATATTGAAAGCCCAACCGACATTGACAGTGACTACCAGCTATTTAATTCACTTGGTCCTCTCAATCCCACTCATTATCCATTAACTTGATTTTTTTACCACATCATCATTATTAGGAAAAGATAAGAATCAAATTGAAGTATGTAGTATTGAAATTACTGCATCAACTGTATCATTGACGTCTTATATAGGTGAAAAAAGTTACTGTACTTCAATATATAATGAAGTAAAATGTTCAATGTATATTAATATTTTTACATATATAATGCTTTGATATATGGGATAGGTTTAGGTAAAGTCAACCGATTTGGATTCGATTCGATCAAATCAAAATTGGACAATAAAGATCATACATTAATGATTTAAGCCATTAGATATGATATATTATCTTAAAACTACTTAAACATCGAAAATCATATGATTTGAAGATTCCTAACTTATACATCAAATGATTAAAAAATATATTTAATTTAATTTAGGTTATCCAATTTTTGACTACATAATGCATAGAATAGGACTTTCTAAATCATATAATTTTTTACGTACATACAAATTTGAGATAGTAGATCGCGTCCAACTATTTGAATCATCAATATAGAATCTTCATTATAAAGTTTTGATTTAACTGAACGTAAATCCAGTTATGATCGATCTCTTTCTACTTAAATTTTGTCTCTCTCTATATATATATTATTTCATAGTTTCATGAATCCTGATTGATTGCTTATCTGACATGTGGCGCTCGTTATGTGGCTGGACCCTGATATCGTGTGGCCTACGTTATCCTTATCTTCGTGACTGATGAAGACTAAGCATCTGGATTAAGCTGGGCCAAGTTTCTTTGTCCACTACTCCCCAAGTTAATATCAGATATTAAATCAAGTTAATTATGAATTAATTTTAAAAAAAATTGCATTGCATAGAAACATAGACCCGTCTTTTGATTAATGTACATATTCTATTGTATCCGTACATTTATGACCATTTTTGTACGGGTAAAAGAATTATGTACATTGATCAATTGATTGTCCAGTATGGATAGTTTGGAAAATGTGAGTAATTCTATAGGTCATTACCATAATCAAATGCTATGCTGAGGGTTCGGAAAAAATTTCGGATGGTATTTTCCTTTTGTTCTTCCTATACGGAAGAACTAAGGAGAAATGCTGCCGAAATTTTTTTTGGCTCTTGTTGCATATCATTTGATTTCTGTAATTGACCTATAGAATTAATGCATTTTCTGAATGGGATAGGACCTTCTTTACCTATTAGTTGATGATAGCAAGCATTTACTATGTAAACTTTATCTAGCTGTTATTTTTTTGGATTTTATGAAATGACTGATATTTTTTACTCATTGCATTAATATAGATTGTATAATTTTTTTTTATTTTTAGATAAATTGTAAGTTCGGTCATTTTTATTCTACAATGGACAAAAGTTGGATAAATAAACCAAGGAATAGTAAAGAATATTTAGATGGAGTTCATGACTTCATTAAATTTGGTATGGAGAAAAGTAGTTTGAATGGAAAGATTTTATGTCCATGTCGGAAATGTGTAAATAGTTCTTCTTTAGATCCACAAAATGTTGAAGAACATTTGGTATGGAATGGTTTTTTAAGAGGTTATACCGACTGGATTTTTCATGGAGAATCTATGTTGCCATCATCATGTAACCAACTCCTGACTCATTTTGGATCCACTAGCCTAGAAGATAATTCTGCAAGAGATGATGATATAAGGGGTTTGATCACAGATGCTTTTGGATTTGATATTCAAAATTTAGGAGAATCCAGTAGTATACAAGAAACAGTTGGGATGTTTGATGGATGTACGCATACGGAACGTATGCATGTTGAGGAGCCCATACATACATCTAATGATGAGACAGCTCGTTATCACACCTTAATGAAAGATGCAGACAAAGAATTATATTCGGGTTGTACAAAATTTTCTAAGATTTCTTTTCTTGTACATTTATTTCATATAAAATATTTGAATGGATGGTCTGGAAAGAGTTTTACCATGCTGCTCAAGTTATTAAAGGATGCATTTTCAGAAAGCACTCGTTTACCACCATCGTATTATGAAGCCAAAAAAGTAGTAAAGAAATTGGATCTTGGATACGAAAAGATTCATAGTTGTCCGAAAGATTGTATGTTATATCGGGATGAAAACGCTAATCAAGAGTCATGCAATGTATGTGGATCTTCAAGATGGATAACACAAAAAGAAGATCGAGATGATGTACTGAATGAATTGGATGCAACGCGGAGTAAAAAGAAATCGACCAAGGTATTGCGTTACTTTCCTCTTATACCTAGATTGAAAAGGATTTATGCATCATCAAAAATAGCTTCATCAATGAGATGGCATCATGAAGGACGTACAAAGGATGGAATGTTGAGACATCCAGCAGATAGTCTTCAATGGAAAGCATTTGATGATAGGCATCCTAATTTTGCCTCTGATGTTCGCAGTGTTAGGTTTGGCTTAGCTTCTGATGGCTTCAATCCATTTCGGACCCTGAGTTCTACCTACAGCACTTGGCCAGTCATTTTGATACCTTACAATTTGCCACCGTGGATGTGCATGAAACAATCATCACTTATCTTGTCAATGGTTATTCCAGGAGATAAGGGTCCAGGCAATGATATTGATATTTTTCTACAGCCTTTGATAGAGGAATTGAAACAGTTGTGGGAGGGTGTTGATGTATTTGATGCTTCCAACAACCAAACATTTAAACTACGGGCAGCTTTGTTATGGACTATTAATGATTTTTCAGCATATACCAATTTATCTGGCTGGAGTACAAAGGGACGGGTCGCATGTCCTTGTTGTGGAGATTCAACACATTCAATTTGGTTAAAACATGGAGGTAAATTTTGTTACATGGGACATCGTCGATGGTTGGAAGCAAATCATCCGTTTCGATTTCAGAAAGATTTGTTTGATGGTACTATAGAATTGGGATGTGCCCCTATTCCACCTTCTGGAACTGATGTTCATAGACAAATGGATGGCATGAATTACAGCTATGGTAAGCACTCAAAGTCCTCTAAAAAAAGAGGAAGGGATGATGTTGAAAGCTCAGTGCAGAAGGGTTACCAGAGGAAGTCAGTATCAGTACTATAGATGCAGAGGTGTTTCAAGATCCAGACAATTATTTCGAGGATGAAAATGAGGAAGACACACAGATAGCATCTACACAACAGCCAAGTAAATATTTATGGAAAAAATGAAGTATCTTTTTTGACTTACCTTATTGGAAACATAATCTTATTCGGCATAATCTTGATGTCATGCATATAGAGAAGAATGTTTGCGATAAATTACTTGGAACATTTTTAAACCTTGATGGAAAGAGCAAAGATAACATGAAGGCACGTCTTGATTTAAAAGAAAAGGATATCCGACAGGAACTTCATCCTAAAATGCTTGCTAATGATAGAATTTATGTGCCTCCTGCATGTTACACAATGTCTGCTCGAGAAAAAGATAATTTTTTGAAAGTTTTGAAAAGTATCAAAGTACCCGATGGATATGCATCAAATATTTCATGATGTGTGCATCTAAAGGATCGAAAATTTTTAAATCTTAAAAGTCATGATGGTCACATATTGATGCAAGATATTTTTTTAATAGCTTTAAGATCGTCATTGCCGAAACAAGTTGTTACAATTGTACTTCGATTATCGTCATTCTTTAAGGCATTATGTTCCAAAGTTATTGATCCTCGGGAACTTGATCAGTTAGAATCCGATATTGCAATTACACTTTGCCAGATGGAAAAGATTTTTTCTCCTGAATTTTTCACTATTATGGTACATCTGCTCATTCACCTAGCTTCAGAAGTTAAAGTTGGTGGACCGGTACATTATAGATGGATGTATCCTATTGAGAGGTATTATTACAAACCCTAAATCTTTTGATAATTTTATTAGAAACAACAGCATACTGATATTTTAATAAATATTTAATTCTTGAAGGTATCTTGTGCGTCTTAAAGATTATGTACGAAATAGAGCCTATCCCGAAGGCTCGATTGCTGAAGCATATATTGCGGATGAATGTTTGACATTTTGTTCAAAATATCTTCAAGGTGTAGAGATTATTTTTAGTCGACCTCAACGGCATAATGACTTTGTGGAGAATGCAGAACTGTATAAGTTCTTAACTGCTGGAAAATTTTTGGGAAGAGCTGAAAGTATTGTACTTGATCAAAAATCCTTAGCACAAGCACATCGTTATGTGTTACTTCATAGTGACATAATATCTGACCATCGCAGGTTAGTATATTTAAGGAATGACATCAAAATTTAAATTTTATATTAGATATAATATTCTAAATGATATATTTATATTTTATGCAGTAAATTTTTAATTTATCAGAGACGAGCCAATCATAACATTCATCCTAATGCAAGGATTGAACAGCGATGGTTGGTCTAGTTATTCCCTATGTGGGTTTCGAATCAGGTGTGATTTATATTTAATTATGGGATATATTAATTTTTGATACATATTTAATATCAGATAACTCAACTGCACTTCGTCATATCATTTTTTGTTAGATATCAAAGATGATGGAGACAAATAATTCAGATGAACTAATAGCTCTTACTCGAGGACCTAACAAGATTGTGAATAGATATAACGGTTTCATAATTAATGGCTTTAAATTTCATACTAGAGAACGAGAAAAATTTAGAAAAATACAGAATAGCGGTGTTATGGTGGAAGTAGATGGAAAATCCTATTATGGTGCACTTAAAGATATCTATGAGTTGGATTATTATGGAAAATTTAAAGTAGTATTGTTTAGATGTGATTGGATAGACATAAACTCACCAAGGGGTTTGAAACAAGATGCAAATGGATTTACACTTGTAAATTTTTCAAGGTTGATACACACTGGTGTGTTATTGAAGGATGACCCATTCATTTTTTTATCTCAAGCTCGTCAAGTATTTTATGTACAAGATGCAAAAGATAAAGATTGATTTACTGTCATCAAAACAAAACCTAGAGACTTATATGATATAGAAAACCAAGTGGAGGATGATGACGATGACACTTATACACAATGTATGCCCTACAATTTTGTGCCAGCTGATGATTTAAATGCTACGACGATGTTGGTTAGAACAGAATTCGAAGAAAACACTACTGCTTGATTGTTACTGGTAATAATTATTTATGATGTATATATTTTGCATTAATTATTGTGTTATTTTACTTCATATATTAACTGATTCTACCTTTTATTTATATAAATACTAGGTGACATCATGCGTCGCAGGGGACGATATGCTGGTGTGCAGTTCCAGTTTTCACAGACAGAGGCCGGTACGTCTTCTTCAGCACAGCAGCCTGAGGCCAGTTCAGCTGCACAGCATTCTGAGCCCTGTCCTTCATCATCAGCACAGCACGATCCTCCTGTTCATCAGCCAGATGATGAGATACACGTGCAGGGTATATATTATCTTTCATGTAATTTTTTTTATTTCATTTTATGTATATTTATAATATAGTTACTTTTATGTATTTTTTGCAGACGGATCTGGGAGAGTAC
The DNA here is from genome assembly GCF_000442705.2 of Elaeis guineensis. Lineage (NCBI taxonomy): Eukaryota > Viridiplantae > Streptophyta > Magnoliopsida > Arecales > Arecaceae > Elaeis > Elaeis guineensis. The sequence continues at coordinate 102,319,191 of NC_025993.2, read as the reverse complement.
GCCCCAGACGCGGACCCACAGTAGTACGAGATGTGTGGCAGATGCGTGAGGGCGAGAGGATTGTTGTGGAGTGCAATCAGCTAGGTCAGCCAATTAAGAAAGCTGCCTGCTTATTGACTTCATTTTTGGGGACTGTTGCTTGGAGGCCTCAGCTATGTCCGTTGGGCTATGCAAAATGGAATGACATGCTTCCAACGTACAAAGTTGAGCTCCTCCGAGTTATAGAGGTAATGAATTGATGTTCATACTGTATATTAATTGTTAATCATTTATATAATTTATTTTATTTAATTTTTTTTTTTATAGAGCAAGTTTGTTCTCCCTCCATCCACTCATGATTTTGTAATGAAGTCTCTCAACCGCAAATGGAAAGAATATAGAGCACAATTAAAGAAGGACTATATGAGACAGGGTATGACAGAGGAGGAGGTTGCTAGGAATTGTCCTCCTGATGTACCCCCTCATCAGTGGATGGAGTTGGTTCATTATTGGTTCTCCGAGAGGGCACAAGTATATTATCTGTTTATTATCTTTTTTTTTTTATATTTTATAAAAATATTGATTTTTATTATATATTATATATATAACAAGTTCTTTACTTTATTTTACAGACTTATTCTGCTATTGGTAGAGCTGCACGAGCAGCTCAGTCTGTTCCTCATACATCGGGGTCGAAGAGTTATGCACGACTCCGACAGGAGTTTGTATGTTCCTTAAACTTTCATAATTAATTTTTAATTTTTATGTTAAAATATTTATATAACTAATATCATTATGTATCGTGGACCATGTCTGTATTATGATACTCATATATTTTTTTAAATTATTATAATTGTTTGCTTAAAATTGAAATTATTTGTGTAGGAGGATGAGCATGGGAGGGAACCCGGACAAGTGGAGTTTTACCGGATGACTCATACTCATCAGGATGGTACTTTTGTTCGAGATGAGTCGAGAGATTTATATGTATGGCATTATTAGTATTCTATTTTTTGCAATGATTTAAATTTAATTTTGTTAGCTATTAATGTATAACTCTTATTTTCAAAAAAAATACAGGAGAGGGCTACATCTCTCATTGTGGAGCGTGACGACGAGTCCGCAGCATCTACGCAGCAGAGCCGTATCGAGGTCGAGGTGTTCACAGAATTGATGGGACCAGAGCGCTACGGTCGAGTGAGGGGTTATGGAGTATGAGTCACCCCCACTCAGTTATCTGAGGTTAGTAGATATACGCAGCATGCTGCAGCAGATGCTCAGGATTCATGCGTTCGCAGACTCGAGGTGGAGATACAGGAGATTAGACAGAGTCGTACCGCTGAGATGGAGGAGATGCGACAGAGCCGTGCCGAGATGCAGGCCATGAGGGGACAGATTGATCGCCTTACATCTTTATTAGAGATGTATGGTTCATCTCAGGTAAACACATAATATCAAATATATATTTTTGTATTAATTTAATGATTTATATATTTTTATTTATAGATATGCAAATCATACTTTTGATATGTTTCTTGTAGGCTCCTGGCACATCAGGCATCCGTCGAGATAGCGGCACGTCACGTGGAGACAACGACGACCATCCGCCTGCAGATTGATATTATTTTATTTTTATTATATTTTTATATTTATTTATATTACTCTTGATTGTAATGGATGATTAGTACTTTATTTTTATTTATATAAAATATTATCTTTTGGTTTGGTTAAATTTTCTATTTAAGTTTGCTTTTGGTGTGAATGGTGGTGATTGTACAGCTGTGAATGTAGTGATTGTACATGTTTATGTTCGAATAATTGATATAATTTCATACAGGAATGTATGTATTCTTTTTTTTTTTGTAGATAATACCTGTATTTTTTTTTCTCTTAAAACCTTTAACGACGCTTATAAGCGTCGTTAAAATTATTTTAACGATGCTTATAAGCGTCGTTAAAGACAAAAAAGCCGATGCTTCGAAAAGCGTCTTGGTAGAGTGGATGACGCGGAGTCATTAACGACGCTAAAAAGCGCCGTTAAAATTGTATTTTGCGACGCTTTAAAGCGTCGTTAGAAATATATTTAACGACGCTTATAAGCGTCGTTAAGACAAGTTTAACGACGCTTATAAGCGCCGTTATAGTTAAATTTTACGACGTTTTAAAGCGTCGTTAAAAAATAACGACGCTTTTAAAAAGCGTCGGCGCTTTTCATCTCCACTCTTACATAGGCGATGCTTTGCCGACGCTTTTCAAAGCGTCGTAAAGCTAAATAGCGACGCTTTAAAGCATCATAAAATAACATTAATAGCATCGTTAATGACCATTTTCCCTGTAGTGGGTACACCGTCCGCGATATGGTGGTTGAGATTCTTCAGGATCCATATCTATGAAATCAATTGAGCTCGTTATCACAACTATCACAGTAGATAAATTATGTAGTATTAATAAATTTTTTTACTTGCTTTAATTTTTTATATTTAAAAGCTTCACATAGTTAGGCTTGAGTCAGAGGAAGGAGATCTAGGGGTCAAAAGTTAATCTTTCTATTCGATGGATGAGATGGAGATGTAAATATATTTGTATCATTGAATGAAATATGTAGGAATAATCCATCTGAGAATCAGAAGAATATATCGAAATATATCTCTTTGTGCCGGTTTAGGCTTGAGGCGGAAGGGAGGGGTACAAGGGAGTCAAAATTCAATCTAACCATCTGATGGATGGACTGGAGGTGTCTATAGCTTCATATTATCGAATAAAATATGTAAAAATAATTCATTCAAAAATTAAAAGAGAATATCAAAATATATCCATCCATACCGGTTTAGGCTTCAAACAGAAGGGAGAGAGTATCCAGAGGGTCAAAATTCAATTTAACCATCCGATGAAGTATTGGTTGGAGATGTCTATAGCTCCGTATCATCGAATGAAATATATAAAAATAAATTATTCGTTAATCAGAGCAGTATATTAAAATATATCTCTCTATAAAGATTTAAGCTTGAGGCGTATCAATTACAATAATTTTATAGTTTTAATTAATTTAGTTTTAAAGTTATTAATAATATTTTTTTGATTATAAAATACTGGGATATCCAGCTCTCATCCACCTATTGCTATAGAGGATGCATCGGAGCAGAAACAGTAGCAGGAGGACAAGGAGGAGGATTTCCATTGATTTTTTTTAGTTTTATTATATTGTATTTGAAATTTGAGCAATATTATTTTTATGATTTAATTTTGATTTAATATATAATATTAATTTTTTATCTATAATGATGATAGTTAATTGTTAGTTGATATAATGTCTGTAAATATAATTGCTTATTGATTAAATTATAATAGATTTTAATAAATATAATTACTAAATATATTTTTTTTAAAAATAAATCATTATTAGCAATAGCTTTAGCGATGGAAAATACCACCACTGAAAGTATTAGCGACAGTTGTTAGCGATGGAAGCCATCGCTATTATTTTTTCTAAATTTGCTAATTTCGAATCTGAAAAAATTATGAACGATGGATTGCCGTCGTTAATAAGATTTTTTAGTGTTAAAATTTTTTTTGATGGTTTATTTGTGACGGCGCTCTATCGCTAATAGCATTAGTGATGGTATCTTAGTTATTAGTGACGGTGTTAAGCCATTGCTAATAATTAATTTTCTTGTAGTGTCACAACTACCTAAGTTAGAATAATTTAAAGCACTTATTTAGATTTTAGATTTAATTAAAATTTTTAAAGAATTCAATTCAACCCCCCCTCTTGGGTTGCTATCTTTTTGGACAATAAAAGAGCTTTCTCTCTCTTCTCTCTTCTTTACTTTCTCTCTCGCTCCTCTCTTTTTCTCTCTCATGATGGTTTAGTGGGTCCAGCAAAAGCTTTAAGAGACCCAAGGTTGACCCTTGATGAGGGTTCAAAGTCAATATTATGAGTGAACACCCATCTTGTTGGCTTTCAACCTAGTCTTTATTGGCTATTCATGGACCTATCATTGACAATCTTTGAATTATTGCCCAAACCTAGTTGGGTACCCATCCATTGATCTGAAGAATTTGGTTATATTGTTTGATTGACTTGGATTGCTGGATGTTGTTCATCAACCAATCATGTCTTCCTCTTTCATAAGTTTTCCACCATTGACCATTTTATAGCTTTTTCTAATTATTGATTTTTTATTCTAGATGAGAGTAGTCATCCAAGTAAGAAGATGCTGAGCAAGGGATATTATGATATAGTTCGTAAGTTAAGGTAAAATTCTAATTGTTTATTTAATTATTTAATTTTAAATTGGGTAGGATAGAAACATTACATTTAAGATTAATTCGGATATTAGATCTTTGAAATTAAAAAACTATTTATAATTTATTTATTTTTTTATACTCATATTTGATCAACGATGAGCTAGTTATGTTTATATTGATTGGTTGAACATGTTAGGCATGAATTAATAAGTAATTGAGACTAAGTTTGTCACAAAATAGAGGTAAGGATCCCTATACATCATCACCATTATATATATTAATTGCACTATTGGATTTGTATTACAGATTTTGTATTGTTAGATTTGTGTTGATCGATTTGACTTTGCAAGAGCCTCTATCATTCTTATATGATTTTTCGGCATGCATACATTGTGTTGACTATATATGTACCACTATTGATAATACAATTATATGGTTATGTTATACTTATCTTGATCATACTTTAAACTAGAATTGATTTGCTAAAATCAATATAATAATTAGATACAAAGATATGATTTGGACTAACCTCATCATATGGATAGCCTCCAAAAACTTATATCTTAGATAGCTAGTCCGGAGCTTTTGCTTGAGATGGCCTCTAGAATCTTCTATCTAAAATGGTCAGTTAGAAGCTTATGCCTAAGATAACTTTCACGGACTTATGTGTGGCATAGTCTTTAGGAGCTTATATTTGAAATAGCCGCCATAGGCTTACGTATGAAAATTTGATTAGATATAGATTAGAGCATGATCTTAGTTAGTCCAAAATTGGAAAGAAAATGTTAGCAAAATATAGAATTGCATGTGATCAGAGAAATGGATGATAAGATATATGAAAACTAATGTTAAACAAAAAATTTCATTTGTTGGCATGACATGATATATCTCTTTTGATAAGATGGATGCTGAATACATGTTTATCTGGATGTTTGAGTTATTCTGATTATTTGATGTGAGATTTCATATCTCATATTTTTACTGTGATATTATTTATTATTATTTTTAAATTATATTATTATTTTAGTAGGGATATATGTCTATTCTTATTGAGCTGTAAAGCTCACAATCCTCCTTTTCTTTTCTTTTTAGAGTTACAAGATGCATATATTTGTTTATAGTTGGGACCATGATTGAAAGGAATGAATAGATAAAGCATCATTAATATTGGTCAGATGATCAAATTTGCTATTTTTTATAAAATTAGATCATTATTATTTATAGATATAGAGATTGTAATGGGTGTATATGAGAATACATGCAGACGTGTATTTGGTTCCACATTGGTTATTAGTTGGAAAGATCTTAGGTACTTATATAAGGTCAAGAAATCTAAATAACACCTTCTAGTTACTCTTTTAAGGTGAGATCCTGGGTTGTTACTAATAGTATCAAAGAGAATCCAACCTATAACTCATGTGAACTAGGGGATACTATAGTACGGATTTATTGGGCTGACCATGGGCTGATCGTGGTATTTATGAATGGATACATAAATTTAGATCCTTAGTCTAGTAAGGACACTAGAGCTTAAACAAAGAAAGTATGTGAGGATCCATAGAGATGTGTACTTAGTCCTGCATCAGTTATTCATTAGAAAAATTTTGAATACTTATACAAAGCCAAAGAACTCAAATAATACCTTCCAACTAATCTTTTTAGTTGAGGTCCTAGATTGTTCTAGTCTTTAAAACCTTACATTACCTCTAAAGCATTACTCTAGGATTTCTATAGCCATGTCATGTTGCCGACTCAAATGTTGGATTCGCCATATGACAGAGTAAGGTCTGGAATATAAAATACATTAAGGATACCTAGAAATATCCAACAGGTTGTTCGACCTAGGTGTTGGGTTCGGCATATGACAAAGTAAGGTCTAGGACACAAAATACATTAAGGATGTCTAGAAATATCCAACAGGTTGTTCATCTTCGAGAAGTTAAAACCATCACTAGCTCAAACATAAGCAACTTTTATTCTTCAAGGTTCATAGATACTTTTGTCACAAAATTAAACATAAACACTAGTATGATCGATTGAAAAAATAGTGTCTATGTAGATCAGCGGTAGTAGTTATTCTAAACCTAGGAATATATATATACATATAAAAGAACTTGAAGAGAATTGATAAATATAAGAATAAAAGAGGAAAAAGACTTATTTATCTTTAAGAATTTAATCATTGTGACCTTGTTGCCATCATGAAATGATGAATCAGACCACTCTTCATCAAACATAGCAAACTCAACAAACAAATCAAATTATTTTCTTTTTATGCCATCTTTTCCAAAAATCAAAATATGCAAAACACCTAGCTATTTATTAAAGACTCCATCCTCATGCCTTAACCGCAATGGGGGTTCTGACATAGTGCTTCCCATCTGACCACACCAATTTCCCAAAAGCATAGTCTCCAGCCACATCACGGCTCTTAGCCTTCAGAGTCACCACAAACTTCTTCTCTTCACCAACTTTATCAAATTTAAGTTTTCTTGGCTTCACTGAAACTGAAATCCCTGCTGGTTCCATCACACGAACCTTGTATGTCCCCGGTGTTCCAACATTCTTGACAGTTCGTATAAGACTGACAGCACCTCTGAGATTTGATATCGCAATTGAGGGGTAGTTCAAATCTTCAATCTTTAGAGGTTTAGAAGGGCAAGAGTAAGGTTCCCCATTGAACCCAGCGATTTGCGTTGAGTTGTAGCCAAGGGAACACAGGAAGTTCAAGTAATCATTCGTAGTTAGATCATAGACGAGGCCAGGATCCATGGCACGATTCGGTCGGACATGACCAGAGCCATAGCTAAATGGATCGGCCTTCTGAAAGGTTGAATTGCTTATAGGCTCCAGCGTGTTATCTTGAGTTCTAGCTGCAGAAGGTGAAGAGAAGACAACGAATTGTACTTGTATTAGTTACCAACAAGAAGCATATATGTGACGAGAAATTTATTTTAGAATAGGAATGGCTCTAGTATGATCTGTTGGTGAACTATGCTTAAAAACCAGATAACTGAACATAAATAAAATTGTCATAGTACATAAAAATCATACTTAAAAAATGCTCACCAGAAGTTATGATTGCTGACTTGATTGCCGATGGACTCCAATCAGGATGCAGGGCTTTGAGCAGGCCAGAAATGCCAGAAACATGAGGACAGGACATGGAGGTTCCAGACTCAGAGTTAAAGAGAACACGGCGTGAATCGAAGTCTAAAGAAGTTGGTCCTAATGATCCAGTGTAGGCTGCAATTATACTAACCCCTGGGGCAGTGATATCAGGCTGTGAAGCACAAAAATGATCAATTTCAATCTTTGATACAGCTGGAATTGCAACAAAGGAAAATGAGATTTGCTTTGAACCTTTAGTATACCAGGGGTGACGGTATTCGGTCCTCGGGATGAGAAAGCAGCCATGAAAGGGGCAGGAAACGTATCAAGCATCGTTTTGGGGTCTGTGATATAACCAAGTGGTGACCTACAGAAAGTAAAAGTCATTAGAAAAAATTATAACATAGGAATGGCTGAAATTTAGCATCAAACTTTGCCAAAATTTGCGCATGTAGCAGTGTCATTCCATTTCATTGTCTTGTCTCGGTTTTATGTGGCAAACGTTGTTTCTTACAGCAGTCACTAATCTTCCTTCCCCTCCACTTGTCTTTCTGTTCTCCCTCCCTTTTTCCAACTGTTCTCTTGATGAATTAGTGATGAGTAACACATCGTTTTACTTAAAAACTAACTCACATGATAGTCATTTCTCTCCTAAAGGCTTGCCCCTTTGGGACATCTAGGATAAAAACGTTGGCAGTGGCATTCTTTTATCACATTGCTTAACAAAAAAAAAAAAAAAAGGCATGTGCTGGCACATTACTATTGCATTACTTCAAAAGATTGAAAAGAAGAAACGTAAGCTTGAGATTTTGACACAAGCAAGATCTTATATGCTTTTGTAAAGTTTAGATTGGAGAGAACGTACTTGGCAGATTTGATGTAGGAGAGCAAAGAAACACCATCAGAATAGGAGATATGGGTGGCAGGAAGAACATGAGCATCTGCAAGGACTTCATTCCCAGTGCTTTCATCATTGGCAAGTATCATTCCGGTCCCACCAGCCTGGCGAACCGTCTCTCCCTTTTCAACTCGACTATTGGTCCCACGAATGCATATTACTATCTTTCCTGTCACCTTTGCTGGGTCTAAAGCTCCAGAAATGCATTGAGTGCTGTAATGTTTTGAAAAAGAAACATAACTAAATATACGTACAGAGAGTAATTTGCTTCCTTAATTACCGAGCTTTTAATTCTCAAGAATTCATGTCAGTTGATAATCTTACAATAAATTGCTGGTTGGAATATCCTCACGTTTTCATCAAAAAAAAAAAAAACGAATGCACGTCAGTCGACGATTTTTTGTGGTATGTTAAAGTTAGATTTTGCTAAATAATTTTGCCGATATGTTATAGTGAAGACTATCAGCTAGCCAGAATTTTTTTTTAAAAAAAAGCGACGTATATAATTATTTGATAAGAAGATCTCTAATGTGAGGCTTCTCAGGCAAAAAAAAAAAGATGATTTCTACTGTGAGATTAAGATTATGCATGGACAGAAAAACTAGACTGTAAACTGTTATGCAACTGATGAGATATCAACTAAAACTGCAATTTGGATCTTGTATATTTGTCATAGTTTAAATTACTGCAATGCTATTTGAGTTTAAATTCTCTCTTACGCGTCCGCAATTGATCTATTGGGGTTTCTGGCATCTTCAGAACCAATCAAGGGATAGAATTTCTGTTGAAGGCTCACGGGAGAAAGACTTTGTCCCTGAAAACGAAAACAAATGAATAAAATGAAAGGACAATAAACTGAAGGAAGTAATCTACTATTGTTCACATACAAATTTTTTATATAGACAGATGATAGCATGAACTGGAAATCGTAAGGGTACATTAAACCTTCTATTGAGAGAATTAGCTAAACAACGTATCACATTGTTAACATAAAATATTACCAATATATTAATTAGCATCTCCAACACAGTTAAATATAAAAATTTTATTAAACATAGGACGCCCTCTAAGATTAAACAAATCGTTCAAGCAAGTTTGTATCAATGACCAAATGAAAGACAAACTCCATAGATAAGACTGGAGCAAGATTAATTAGACAAGCCGAGAGAAACAACCAACCTTTATTTGCTGCCTGTTTCTAAGATGAACATAGGAAGGGAACTCCCTGTCTATGGTACTTGCCCCAACCGTTAAGATCCATGGTGCAACGTTGGACACCGTGCCCGACATTGGTCCGGAGTTGCCGGCAGAGCACACCACGGTGATCCCATGCTTCACTGCATGAAACGATCCAATGGCTACCGCATCGTCTAAATAGTCCACAGGATCTCCTCCGAGGGACACCGAGAGGACATCCACCCCATCATCGATTGCAGAATCGAAGCCAGCCAAGATATCTGCATCGAAGCACTCGTTACCAAGGAACGGTGGCCAGCAAACCTTATAGGCAGCAACACGAGCATTGGGCGCGCCACCCTTGGCCATGCCGGTGCCGTAGCCGAAGAGGGTGGCGCCTGGCACCTTTGCGCCGGCAGCTGTGGATAGGGTATGGGTGCCATGGCCTACGTAGTCCCGAGGGGAGTCCACCAGATGACTGAACGGAACAACTGACTTATACCCGCTGTTGAAGTACCTTGCACCTATCAGCTTCCTGTGCGGGGCAGTGACATATGTGAAGTCATTTGATGGATGGATGGATGGCAAAATATGGTTCAAATTCAAATGGACCGTACATTTCCTGCTAATAAGCAGGACAAGCAAGCACATTTTAATCCTGAGTAGGGAATAAGCCCTAATTATTCATAGGGACTAATCTAGTATGTTACTATCATCTACACCAATTTTCTATAGCCTAATAAAACAAAAAAAGATCGATTAATAAATAATATGCATAGTTACAATATCAAATGAAACATTGAAAAAAAAACTCTCACATAAAATTCTTTTTTATTTTATAACTCCCTATTTTAATAAAAAGTTTTGGGTGGCCTCGCTTTCAGGCAGCAAAAAAAAAAACTCATGTGTAAAGAAATCATAAGTCATTCCAAGATAACAATCAACGTAAAGGAAAAAACTCATATGTAAGTCAAGCTTATATCACTTGCAAATCTTAAACCATGAAATTTCTTTACCTAGATGAAGACACAGTTTTCCAGCTGAATAATAACAACAGACTCAAAACTTTCTAAAGGAGGCGTCACTATATCTGAAAAAGTTGTTATGTCAAGTTTAGAAGCAACTTTTACAACCAAAAAAAAATGTTTTGAAGAAACTTCTTATCTTGATAGCATGACGTCGGCAACCTGATGAAGAACAAACAAGGATGCCCTCATGCTTTAATAGCATCAAATCAATCAGAGTCTCATATATAACAGGCTAAATTGAAAGGTGGTGCTGTGAAAAAAAGACAGACTTGTTGCAATGAAATGGAGTTTGTGTATCATTATTATGACAGATCCCTTTCCACTTTGATGGAATGGGACCCATGTCATCATCCTTGAAGCTCTCTGATTCCGGCCACACACCTGTTACACCCAAGAAACAAAAGGTTCAGTAAATTTCAGAGAGATTTGACAGACGACAAATGGTGAGAAAACAGGTGAAAAAATGATTGGTCAGTACTATCTCGGTCTTCCATGAAGAATCGCATGGTACTTCCTTTTGACAGCCATTTAATGTTGAAGTCGATGTAATAACTAAAGAGTCCAACTTTGGATGGTACAACAAGGAGAACGAAACCAAATTTATAGAGTCTAATGCCTTTAAGAAGCATCTGGAACAAACCTGATACAATAGTCCAAAGAAATATATTGCTGGAAGCTTAAGGAGTTCTTTTTTTTTGGTGAACGATTAAGGAGTTCTTTGTATGCGCACAGAATGTCTTTTTGAGGGAAGCATTGTACGTAGCATGTCAAGTTTTAAAAGACAGTCAAACATTGATAAATAACTTTTTTTATGAAGATTAAAATATATTAAAAGACTAATAGGAATAGCCTAAACTTTTTTGTAAAGCTTAATGTCTGTTCCCGAGAGAGGGAGAGATTGAGAGAGATGTTTACTTAAAAAAAAAAAGATAAAAATCAGAAAAATAATTTCAAATAGAAAACTCAAAATAAAAAAGTAATCTGTCGGTCAAGAAAACTGGACGTTAATTGATATAAAGATAGCTCAAAAGGATCACAAAGATGCAAAAAAGGGCAGGGTGACTTCCACTAAAAGCTACATGGCAGCGCTGTGCAGGGACTGCAGAAACAGCAGCAAGACACAGCAAAACCAGTTTAAGAAAGATGAATCAAATAAAGAGAGAGACGGAGGCAAATCCGCAGCAAAGGAGACTACCTGTGTCGAGGTTCCCAATGATGACATCTTTGCCGAAATTCGCTTTTGTCCAAAGGGAGCTCTCTGGAACTACTCCGTTCGTCTCGAGGCCCATGAACTCCCATGAACGGGTTGTGTGCAGTTTATGACCTCTGTTTGGAAACACTGATGTGACTCCAGGATGCTCTAAAAATAATCAAGCAAATAATATCAGAGACCGAGAAAGAAAGTGTGTGAACTAGAAACAGGGGTTTGCAAGAGAGAGGCACGGAGAGCAAATTGACCCACTTGAGATCTCCATGGCTTCTTCTTCCTCGAGATTAGCAGCGAACCCGTTAATGCTTTTCGTATAAGAGTAGAAGATGGCATCTTGGGCCTTCTCCTTGCTACATTACAAATGTGTAAAAAAATTACAATATCTGATGTTTTCACGGAAAGTACAGAAGAAGAGGGAGCTCTGAAGAGAACCTACCTTCCCAAAAACGAGCCAAGAAATTCGTAATGGGAATCTACAACACGTTCTTGGGTAAGCAAAGAAGCCTCCTCTAAGCTGTGAGAATGACCTCCAAAGTAGACAATATATGACTGCACCAAAATATGTGGAGAAAAAAAGAGAGGGATAAAATAGTATGTCTTAGAAGTTCAGAAGAATCCAAACTTTTTGAGAGGAGAGGTAAAAAAGGTTATGATTAAGTGCGTGCCTTTTTGGCAGCAAAGGTGGGTCTTTGCAGAAGAAGAGAGAAGAGAAAGAATAGAAGAAGGGAAGGAAAACTCTTGCTTTCGATCTCCATTCCTCTGTTTCTCCGGTAACAGGCTGCCCAAGGTGTTGAAACGTATGGGTTTTTCCGAGTTTTATAGGCCCGAAGCTGGAACGGGGAATAGTTGGTAACAGAATGAAGTGGGAACGGAAGTTTTTTTTTCTTTTTTTTTTTTGGATTGGGAAAAAAAAAAAGAAAGTAGCTGGAACTTTCTGTTTCAATTCAAAAAGCCGCTTTTTTTAGAAAGGAAAATTTGACAGATAATTATTTAGAAATGATAGGAAAAAAAATGAAAAAAGATGAGGATTGACAAGATAATATATTGGAGTTCTATATTAGTAGAAATTTAATACCGATTTAATTCTGTGACAGTTGGTATGCCTTCTATAAGGACGATTTAAAAATTGGAGATATCTTAGTGGTGTTGGTATCTGATTTACATATGTATAGAAATTTAAAAAACAATCAAGGAACAAGGAAAACAAGGCACACTCGGCCAGTGAACCTATAATATTAAAATCTCGGAGAATATGATACTTTTAAGCCTATTATTTCTTAAGATATATATTTAATGTGTAGAGCATTTAATTCTTTACCGTACATTTCTCGCTGGCGCGTGGAGGCAACCGTGGATCAACCCCTTTCTATCTTGGCTCAACATTATATTTTACTAATTTTAAGTCCGTATATTATGCACGGTTTCTAAATTTGATCATATTAACAAAAATTATATATAAATAATAAAATAATATTTATTCAGAATTTTAATATTATTTTATATATTTAAATATCTATATAAATAGATTTGAATACAATAATACTATACATTAATAATATAATTTAATTTATATAAAAAAATTTAATGTAATTTTTTATTAATCCAAGATTTAAATTTAATATTTGAAAGATTGTTAGGTAAGGCTACAGATGACATAGAAAAAATTACTTACATAGACAATCTGAAATGCTAAGAAATTTTCTCTTAGTTTCTGCTTTATATATATATATTAGATATATTAGATTAGCTTTGAGCTCTTACATTGCGCACGAGTTTTAAATCATATAATGAATCATTTTTTTTTTAAAAAATATATATAAATAATAAAATAATATCTATCCAAATTTTTTATGTCTATTTATATTCTCAATTACATATATGAGTGGAAAAAAGATAATAATATCAGGCTTTAAGAATATCATTTAAATCACATAAGTAGGCTTTAATAACATTATGCTTTAATTTGCTTGAAGAATTAAAAATTGTTAGGTAGAAAAGTCTAAACATGTGGTATATTGTAGGTTGATTTTGATCTAAATGGCATTCATAGATGATAATATACTGTTTACATGGATAACCTAAATAACTAATCAAACTTCTCTCAATTCCTGCTTTAATATATATATATATATATATATATATATATATATATATATATATATATATATATATATTAGATTAGTATGATTTTTTGAGCTTTTTAATTTCTAACTGTTAGTTCATGGATGTCATATTGGACACATCCAAAACAGGTGGTCGCACACCAGTTGAAGAATTGGAGTGGGTCATGTGGTCCGAATTTTCTCACGGAAAATAAGGTTTTGGGTGGGACAAGCATCTCTATTATACTTGAGCTGTCCATAAAAAGGTTTATGATTGTTCGTAGTATGCATCCTTAGAAGCAGAGTTTCATCCCCTATTCATATATCATTTTTTTCAATTTTTTTAAAAACATAAAAAAAATATAAATCAAATTTATGGATAGTAATCTGACCAATTTTTTTACTTGAAAATGTCAACAGCATCTAAAATGATTATATTTTTAGACATACTTTAAATAGGCATATCAAGTGTAACCATATCTTATATCAAGGGCATTATTCACTATAAAATCAGTTTGAAAAGAAGAAAAAAAAAAATCCTTAACCCTGCATTGCACAGACTATAAGTTAGTGGGAAAAAAAAATTAATAGGTTGGAATTTTGTATAACCATATTTTAAAAAAATGAAGGTTAATAAATACATTTCATATATTAATTTTGAATACAAAGTGTATTCAAAATTGGAAAAGTGGATGATTATTATAACAAATAGTACTAAGCTTCATTTAATACATAATACCAAGGTATCAAAAGGGTTATGATAAATTGCCAAAATATAATTCATATTAAGAGAAAACACAATATATATTATCTGAATTGGGATAAAATATTATTTTGGCTAATATCTTATATTATTGGTAAATCCTAAGAAATTTAATATATCTGATAGGATAATTATAGTTTCTCCATCCACAATTAGACTTGATTTCACTAAACCTATCTATAGTCTAGAAAGTAGCACTCAATCCATTTGAGGTCAGACTCCATCTTGTATTGTTACCCACCTATGCTATAAAATGATATTGAGGGTTTCTTTTTGTAGTGATTTTGTGGCCATATTCTTCCCCAAATTGCATGATTGAATATCCATTTCTCCAAATCAAAGATTTTTTTTCACCATATTGAGTCCTCCATCAAGGTTTCAGTGGCCTATTTCCAAATCTAAGTCCTTTTCTTGACCAATCCTAAGAAAAAGAGGAAGAAGGATTACATCAGGTATTTTCTCTTTTTCAAATCATGGTTTGTTTTGAAATTTGTTAAATTTTTGAAGAAAAGTGATCTGGACAGATATTGTAAAGCATATTGTCATCATTATCTTCTTCAAGCAACAAAATAGATTTCTTACTATTATGGGAACAATCCATGGCTAAAACATCATGGATGATGAGAAATTTCAAAAGATGATTCTAAAATTGCTCTAAATACAGTATGAGTTCTTTAATTTTTTATTGATTTCCATATTTTACTAGATATATGAGAGAGCTAATATGATTTTTTGGTTAATTGCTTGGTAGATTGATGAGCAATATAGGTACTTTAAGTGGCTTGACACTCCTACATGCAGACATGGATAGAATCTGCTTCTAAAATTTTAGATGAATTTTTGAGGCTTTAGGAAGTGATAGATGTTACAAAAAAGAAAGCAAAAATTACTTGTATCAAAATGCTCTTGTTTGCCTTAGCTATAAAGGTATTGGGCACTGATTCCATAACTGCAATGCTCTTCCCTCACTCCCTGCCAAAAGCTCTATTAATGTGGAAGGCAGATTAGATCTCAACCTTGTGTTTCCTCCATTGGACTTGAAGGCTAGGGACCATCTGGCAGTGGCTTTTCTCTCGAGAATTGTTCATATTTGCACATTGAATGATGGACCAATCTCCTGCTCTAAACTAGTAAAGGATTTACACCAGATCAATTAAGAGTTCGACTGAAGTCTCAGCTTCTTAGAACAAATCGGTTCTTGATCCCTCTTCTATGAGGTGCTTGAAGTGGCTCTAAAAGGAATGGACTATACTCTATACTTTTCTTTCTCTATCTCTTTGTGGACTGTGCACCAAGGAAGCTCCTTCAAGATGAATTCGAGGGTCCAAATCTGCATCATTGATCTATCTTTTTTCTACAAAAATCTTGATTTGGTGAGAAGAAGTATCTCTATTTTTGATGTTCTTGATAAATTTTTTTATCCATATTATTTGGAGCAAGATTTCATTCTCATCTCTGTCTTTTATGGAAAATTAAAGTCTATCCCTAAGAGTTCAAATAAGGTTTTTTGTGACATTCTCTATACGACTAGGGTAGAAATAGTCAGAGCTAATCCTTGTCTCCCACGATTGTCGAATCTTTTCTTTTTTTAGAAATTTTAAGACAGATAGTCTCTGAGAGCTCAAAATTCCAATCCTATATCCATATGCAGGTCCAACAAGTGATGAAGGCCCTAGGCATCAAGTACCTCCCTCAGCTCTCTTGACTACTCTAATGCTTGGTAACTCAGCTACCTCAAGACATCAGATACCTTCCTCTCCTCTCAAGTTTGCTCAAGCTCACCTGAGTTGCATCTCTTGCCTTTTGTGTCTGACATGGATGACTGTTGAGTCCATCCTATCAACTCATTTTCCAACCTCTCTCCTTTAGCTTCAATTATGCTACCAAATCCTTTGAGCATAATGGTCAAAGACACAATTGACAATCAGGATTCATGTCCTTCTACTCAAAATCTTCTCTATCTGATGATGCCTTTACAATTAGAGTATCATGCCAACTCTGACAATTCTCAAAGGGCTTTATGCAAGCCTAATTTTCTTTTTCTGATACCTGTGATGGACTACTAATGAAGCGATCACTTCAGGGGATTCAAACTTATCAATTTCGGACCCTTTTAAATTTGTTTCTATTGGAGCCCGAACTATTCTTTGACAATATGGGATCTATTAATAATTCTGAGCCCATCTCATCTCTGGCTCAACCCATTAGGCCTTGGCCCGATTGCCCTTGGGTTCTAGGTTGTTTTTGCTATCGATCCAGATGATCCCTTAAAAGGGGGCCTGTAAGACAGCTTTAGTCCTGATAGCATTGATATCAAAACTGAGCTTGAGCAATGAGAACCTATACCTTGAGTGCGACCTAGTTGCCACCCCCCCCCCATCTCAAATCTTGAGGTGCCTTTAGAGCCTGACATTGCTTTAAGGGTGGATGATAACAAAAGATGCTCTAGAGACAAGACTTTGGAGGGGTTTAGGGTGGCCAAGGCCAAACTTCTATCCTCGCATCAGGAAAAAAAATACTTCTATCCATCGAGTCAAGGTCTTCTACTACTAATGAGATAGTTATCTCTCTACCAAATAAAGATCATCTGATTCTCTATGGTTTTGCTCTAGATTCAGTTCTTGTTTGGGCTAAATCTTGTGGCATATTAATCCATGATGATGATGCCAAAAAATTTATCAATCTATTGCTTTCCATGGAAGAGGTGAGAGCGAAAGTTGCCAAAGATGATAAGTCTATCTAGCACCTTTTACTATATTCTAATATGGAATTCCCCACCTTCTCTTTCTATATCTATAGCCTCAATGATGTTCCTCATGTCTTTGCTCATTTGGAATGTTAGAGGATGAGGTGAACCTATCAAAAGATGAGTTGTAAGGGATATAATTGTTTCCTTTGGATGCTATGTTGTCAGAAAACAAGAATCTAAACTTGACTCTTCCTCTACTCAACCCTTAACTTCTCTTTCTAGTGACCAAATTGATGTCTAGTTGCCTTTAAAGGCCCATCGTTCAGTAGGTGGTATTTTTCTCGAATAGAATTCTACTCATTTTATCTTAATTCATAAAGATATTGGCCGGTTCCCCATTTCTATCTATTAAAAAGATCGTTTGAGTAATAATAGTTGGAGTTTCACTTCTGTTTATAGGCCTTCTGATCATGCTCTTAAGCCTCTTTTTTGATTTGAGCTTAAAGAATTTTGGAGATCCTTTGTGGGGTTGTGGATTGTTGGTGGTGACTTCAATGCCACCTACAAATCTAGTGAAAGAAATGGCAAACCAAAACCTCACTTGATAACTTTGGATTTTGCTAGTCTAATTCATTCCTTTCGGCTCATTGACCTTCCTTTGAATGGTCAAAACTTCACTTGTTGCAATAGAAGAGAGGACCCTATTATAGGTAGATTGGATCACTTCCTCTTATCTACTGAGTGAGATGCTTTGTTTCCAAATGCTTTTCAAAGTGCTCTTTCGAACTCTTGCTTTGATCACTGTCCTATCCAATTATCCTTAACATAGCACCTACAAGGAGATTTTTTAAGATTCAATAGGAGTTCGCTATTGAATAGTGCTATTCGGGATATTATTACTACCGCTTGGTATTCTATTTCTCCTACTAATGATACAGCACATAAACTTATTCTAAAGCTTTAGAAGACTAGATTGGCTCTCTCTAATTGGAGGCTAAGGTAAGGAGATCTTCTACCACCCTTAAAGCTGACTTGCTTTCCAAAATTTAAGGTCTCGATCATGAAGAGGAGTTGTCCTCTCTCTCGCCCATCAAAAGAGATTGTAGGAACCTTTGTAGATCCCAACACCTTCAAATGTATAAAGCTGAGAAAATCAATTGGAAGTAGTGTGCCAAAGTCAAATGGATTCAAGAGGGAGATAATAATACAAGCTTTTCTTATAGGGTTGCCAGTTATCATAAAAAACTTAATTGGATTTCTCATCTTAGTTGGGATGATAAAACTCTCATCTAGCATGATCAGATCCTTGATCATTTTAGTGTTACTTCAAAGATCTATTTGATAAATCTTCAAAAAAAGGAATCTTTATTCACCCCTATTTCCAAATATAAGTGTACTTGGATATTCCCTTCACTCTCGATCAGATTAAGGAAGCCATGTTCAGCTTCAAAGGAGACAACAGTCCTAGCCTTGATGGTTTTACAATGTATTTTTCTTAGAGTTTTTGGGAGATCATCATCCAAGATCTGCTTGCCCTCTTTCAGTAGCTTCATGCTGAAAATATCAACTTGTCTAGGCTAAATTATGCCCTTCTAACTCTTATTCCATAGAAAGATGTTGCGACCTCTCCTTCAGACTATAGACCAATCAACCTAATCTACAGTTGTGTGAAGATTGTATCTAAAGTCTTGGCTGCCCAGCTTCAACCTTTTTTGATTCCTTGATTGATTTTGCTAAAACTACCTTCATTAAAGATAGGTTGATTTTAGATAATGTACTTTGTGCTTATGAGGTAACCCATCAATCAAAACAAGATTCTGAGGCCAGCCTTATCTGCAAATTTGATTTTGCAAAAGTTTTGATGAAGTCAACTTGAACTATCTTCTCAAAGTTCTTGAATTTAGAGATTTTCCTTTGAAATGGAGAGGTTAGATTCAAAACTTATTGCTATTATCTAAAGTTGCTGTCAGTATCAATGGGGATCAAGGCAAGTGGATAAGTTGCAAAAAGAGCCTTATGTAAAGAGATCCTCTCTCTTCTTACCTATTCATCCTTGTAGCTAACTCCCTTAGCAAAATGCTAAATAAGGCTGCATTGGCTAACACTTTGCATAAATTGGGCATCCTTGGGTCTATAGGGGACATAAGTTACTTCAATATGCTAATCACACCCTTGTTTTTGTCAAAGCCAAAAAACCTATGTAGTCATCCTAAAGATCATTCTTTACTCCTTTGAACTCATTATATGTCTACTTATTAATTTCCGAAAAAGCAATGTAGCTACTATTGATTCATCAAATTCTCTTTTGGAAGATGGAGTATCTTGGTTTAATTGTAGATCTTTTTTTCCTTCAATTATTTGGGTATTCCACTGAAACATAAAAAATTATCTAAATCCGATTGGATGCCTTTATTGTATCATTTAAAATCCAAACTCACTACTTGGAAGGAAAAATTACTCTCATTTGGTGACAGATTGACCCTTGTTAATGTTGTTTTGTCCTCTCTACCTATTTATTATATGTCCCTTTTTAAGCCACCAAGATGGGTGATTCAAAAGCTTGACATGATTTAGATATCTTTCTTTTGGAATGGCTCAAGCTTGTCTAGTGGTAAGGCTGCAAATGGGTTGGGTTGACCCATAACCGGATCCGCTTAGATCCGATCCAATCCATTTTAAAGGACCCACGGGGTCGGGTCAGATTCTAAAATTGAACATGTTCAATATTCTAGGTCAGATCTGGATTTACTAAATTCAGACCCGACCCGATCCGAATTTAGTATTGAATCCAACATGTAAATGATAGAACAAATAAAGCAGGATTAGAATTCCAAATGCTCTTGTAGTATTGTTATTTTTTATATAGTTTTTCTCAATTTGACTATGAGATTTTGATAAATTACTTATAAATTAATAGTCAAGATAAAATAATATTTATTGTCTTTTGTCATAACTTTGCATATGCTGATTTATCATGCAAACAAGGCCCGATCAGAATTTGGGCCCAAGCCAGATCTCAAATTTTTATATTGGGATCGGATTATATATGGATCTGATCTGACCCAAATGATCCAATGAGGCAGCCTTTTTGATTATGGATCCGATCCGAATCGATCTGATTTTCAATTGGATTGGGTCTGGATCCAATATTAAGATCCGATCACGAGACTGGGTTGGATTGGTGTCACTCATGATCTAATCTGACTTGATCCATTTGCACCCCTATCTAGTGGTTTATCATGTAAGATAAATTGAGCAAAACTTTGTCTTGCTAAGAAAGAAAGCTTGGGTGTCAAAAATCTTTCTATTTTTAACTAGACTCTTCTAGCTAAATGAGACTAAATATATATTAAAAGAGATTTAGCACCTTGGAGGCAGTTAGTTTCTGATTTTTATTTCAAAAAGTGCAAGCTCTCGAAAAGGAGGAGACCTCCCAAATGGTGCTCAAAAGTCTGGAAGGATATAATTGAACCCCTTCCCCCTCTATGGAATAGATGCAAATTTATTGTTGGAAAGAGGTCATCAATTTCCTTTTGGTTAGATAGTTGGCTCTCCAATGGCCCTCTAAAGATTTTATTTCCTAACCTTTATCAAATTTGTAGTAAAAAAATTGGAATGGTTGAATCTTTTTACAACTGAAGCAAGCATTCTTGGAATCTTAGTGTCAACCAAGATCTTCTAAAGCCATTATCAAAGGCAAAATATCCTCACTACTCTTCAAGGAGTTACCTTATCTTCTGATCTAGATCAGGTGGTCCCGAATTTGGAATCAAATGGGTCTTTTTCATATACTTCCCTATATAAGTTTCTTTCTCAAAGAGGTATTACTTGCCCCCTTGCTAAATTGTATGGAAGATTCCCTGCCCTTTTAAAGTGAAATGATTCCTATGGTTAGCTCTTTTCAACAAACTCAATACAAGAGACGTCCTACAGAAAAAGGTGTTAGAAAAAATATATTTGAAAATGGATTAGAATAAAAAATGCTAGATAAAAATACGGATCATCTGGGATATGATGTCACTTCCCTTGAGGGTAGATTTCATCTCTTGAAGAACAAATCTTGATACAACATGCTTCTAGGCGACCACCCTCCCAGGGTATGACAGATGCATCTTAATCATGTGCACTCATGATATGAGATCTTAGGAACACATAACTATCCTTGATCCAAAAAATTTTGATAGACAATTATATGAATTAAACTTTCTAAAGAATAAGCTATGAGCACTATTAGAGAAGGATGAGAAAGTTATCTTTTGATGTAAGAGCATTGACCTATTTAGAGGCACGGAATACCATGCAAGAAAGGAATGAGATCTATGATTGAAAAAATTCAATCCTTAAAACAATCATTAATTTTGAAAACTATCATGATCATAGCACAATAGGGGATAGAATATTAGGTAATCATTAATTTTCTAAAACTGTTATAGCATAATAGGCAATAGGATATCATTGATTTTCTAAAACTATCATAGTATAATAGGCAATAGGATATTATGTTCAAATAGGTATAGACAAGACTAGAACTCTATTCTTAGCTCTTGACTTTCTCTGGCTATAAACTACTATAAATCTTGAAAGATTTTGCACCATGTGCAAAGAAATCATGATTGACATAAAACATATAACCACCCCATGGTTTTAGGCTATGACGCCATCATGCAATATATTTTAGGCTTTTGAAATATTAAAATAAATTCACAACAATTTCCCATAATTTCAAAAGTCTAAGAAAAATTTTGAATCAGCAACAAGAATGCAATGCATTGAGCTTGGTGCCTTTTGAGCTATGAACCAAACCTAGGATAAGTAAATTATAATTTATAGGAGTATGGTGAAATATAAATTTCTATAAACCGTAATTTCTTATTATGAATTAACATATTTACCATCCACATTGCATCCTCAATAGTCATGTTATTCAATGCGGGTTTGCATGAATAGGCCATGCACCTTGCCTGGGTTTTCATGAGTGCTCTAAATAACTTGCCTAAGATCTCATAGGAGTGGCCCCACTCCACACTCATATAAGTGTACCCATCAAAAGTGCATTGCAACTAAACATCCCACCCTTAAGGGCTATGGAATTCATTAAGAGACTCAACCTTATTCATTGCAATTTTGTACCATCTATAGCATAGGATGGAGACATAAGCATTTTATAATGATAGTAATCTTTGGGTCAACAAGTGACTTATTTTTATCTATATGAACTTATTTCATGGAATCTCCAATTATACAGGTTGGGTTACCATCACTCTTATCCTTTAATATAGGTATAAGTTCCATTCTCCTTGATGTACTTTTCACTAATTTTTTACTTAGTGGTTTAGTTAAAGGATTTGTTAAGCTTATTTTTGACTTCATATAGTCAAGTGATATCACACCATATTTAAATAGCTACTTTACAATATTATGTCTCTATCATATATGCCTATTTTTTTTATTATAGGTATTATCTTATGTTCTGACTATGGCAGCATGGCAATCACAATGTATCGACACTAAGTGTGTTGGTTTCATCCATAATATAAGATCTGCTAAAAATTTTTTTAGGCAATCAGCTTTAGCTCCCACCACTTCTAAGACAATAAACTCAAACTTCATAGCAGATTAGGCAATAACGGTTTGTTTAGATTTCTAAGATATAGCACCCCTACCAAGAATGAACACGTAGCCACTAATGGATTTTGTCTCATCTAAATTAGTGATCCAATTAGCTTCACTATACCCTTCAAGTACAACAAAAAATCTACTATACATAATACCATAGTCTATTATACATTTCAAATATCTCATCAACCTAATTAAAGTATTTCAGTGATCCTAATTAGGACTATGTATATCTTCTCAGTCTACATACAGCATAAGCAATATTAGATTGAGTATAATTCATCAAGTGCATTAAACTTTTACTTGTTTGAGCATACTCAGACTAAGATATATTATTACCTTTGTTTCTCTTTAATTATGAATTGGCATCAAAAGGTGTGGAAATAGGTTGACTTTCAAAATACCAAAATTTTTGTAAGATTTTCTCAGCGTAATGTTCTTATGATAACATTATACATTTATTTGACCTGATTATTTTTATTTCTAGAATTACATTTGCTTCACCTAAATCTTTCATACAAAAACTTGATGCAAGAAGTTTCTTTGTCCTTTCAATAATTTCTAATTCAGTTCGAAAATGAGGATATCATTAATATAAAAGCTAAGAATAATATAATCATTATTTTCAAGCTTAGTATACACATATTTATTAGCATCAACATATGAATAACTTTAAGATAACTATACATCATCAAATTTCTTATGCTATTGCTTAGGTCCTTGTTTCAATCCATATAAGTTTTTGACAAGCTTACAAACCTTTTCCTAACTAGGAGCTACACAACCTTTAGGTTAAGACATGTAAATTTCTTCTTCAAGATTATCATTTAAGAATGCAGTCTTTACATCCATTTGATGAATAATAAATTTTTTTATGGAGGCTAAGATAAATAATATTTTAATAGAAAAAATTCTAGTTACAGGAGCAAAAGTATCATAATAATTTATGTTCTTTTTCTGAGTGCAGCCTTTAGCAACTAGTCTGACTTTAAACATATCAATAGATCCATCAATTTTCATTTTCTTCCTGAAGACCTATTTACACCCTATAGTTTTAGTTTCTGAAGGTAAATCTACTAGTTTCCAAGTATGATTTTATATAATAGATTCTATCTCACTATTTATTGCTTCTTTCCAGAATAGTGCATTTAGTGAGCTTATTGCTTCATTGTAAGTCTGTGGATCATTATCTATCAAAAAAAATATAAAAATCATCCCCTAAGTTGGTTTCTTTTCTTTGCCTTTTACTCCTTAATTCCATATCAATGTTATCATTTTTATCATTCTCATATTCATTATTAGGAATTTTTTGTGTTCTTTCTACACTAACTTTAAGAGGAAAGATATGCTAAAAAAATTCAGCATTTTTAGTCTCAACTATTGTGTTAGGTTCAAGCACATCACTTCTAAGCATAAGAAATCTATATACAATATTATAAAAAGCATAACCAATAAACATGCAATCAGTAGTTTTAGAACCTAATTTTCTTTTCTTTGGAACAGGCAACATCATCTTAGCAAGACACCCCTACACTTTTAAATATTTAACATTAGGCGCATATCCTTTCAATAATTCACGAGAGGTTTTTCCAATTTTTTTATTGGAAATTCTAGTTTGTATATGATGAGCTGATAAAATTGCTTCCCACCATAAGTCATTCGGAGCACCTAAATTAATTAGCAAAGAGTTCATCATTTTCTTTAGGGTTCCGTTCTTTCTTTCAATCATACCATTAGACGCAAGTGAATAAGGTAGTGTTACCTTATGGATTATTCCTTCTTTTTCATATAATTCATGAAGCGAAGTTGAATCATATTCTCCACCTCTATTAGATCTGAGCCTTTTGATTTTCTTATTTAATTGGTTTTTTACTTCATTCTTATACTTTACAAACATATCATTAGCCTCATCTTTATTTCTTAGCAAGTATATGATACAGATGTTGTAGCTGATAAATCCCTTGATTCAAAGGGTAGGGCTCAAAAGAGAAAGAATCGAACTCGAAAGGTCAAGAAATTAGGCTGAGTATACCTGACCCTAATGATTTTGATATTGCTACGCTAAAATAACCATAACTCTCTCATCCGATGTCAAAATCACTATTATGATCTTATTTCAGAAAGCTCTTTTCGTGCTCTACGAGACTGGCTCTGCTACCACTCCAAATTTTGGAGCCTAATTTAATTATTTGATAGATGAATGGGAGCCTAAAAAAATCTTAGTTGCATTGGAACTTTTAATTCTTGTCTTATTGTTTATCCTATTTATTTCAAATTTCTTTTGTTGTTTAGTTACAACTTTTACTCTATAAATAAGGCTCCTTTGGCCAACATTGTAATCAGAGTTTAGTTTTGTTGCGGCCAATCGCCTCGTCGCCTGATCACCGGGGAACGAACGTCTGCAAAAAGGGAAGTCCACACTGACCGGAGGCGGCTCCGGCGGGGACCCTCCGACGGTCAAGTCAGAGAGGTGACTGGGCAACAGTGAAATGAAGACAGAGAGCTCAATCGAGAGGGAGAGAGAGAGAGGAGCAAGCCTGTGGTTTCGAAGTCGAAAAATGGAGATCCCCTGCACTGTTGCCTTTCTCGATTTATATAGTGGAGCATGGCATGGCGCCGCCATTAATGGTGCGGATAATTGAGGAATTGTCAACTCACTGTAGACTGTCAGAGTCACCGTAAAAGTGTCATATCGCCGTGGGGCTGTCAAATCACTAGGGTTGACAATGCCCTAGGCGGGATAATGCCCCTAGGTGGCAGTGCCGCATGTTGCTGTCAGGACTGACAAGCCCTGGCGGCTGTACGGCGATCGGAGGAGTCGACCGACCCTAGGTCGGTGGCCAGCTGTGTGGTGTCGGATGGAGATTCGG
This sequence comes from Elaeis guineensis, assembly GCF_000442705.2. Classification (NCBI taxonomy): domain Eukaryota; kingdom Viridiplantae; phylum Streptophyta; class Magnoliopsida; order Arecales; family Arecaceae; genus Elaeis; species Elaeis guineensis. Next base: position 102,293,501 of record NC_025993.2, on the reverse strand, counting down.
GCCCCTTTGTTAGTCAGCGAGTCTTACGTGAGTCGGTCATCAGACTCTCCGGTTCAGTCGATCGAAAAAATAGGAAAAGTATGCCCGACCGACACATCCTCAGTCGGTTATGGGCCGTTAATTGGCCGGTGATGGCGCCCATCGGTCGGTCGCTCCGGCTGTCGGTTGGTCCCTCCGACCGTCGGTCGGTCGGTCGGTCGGTCGGTCGGTCCCTCCGACCGTCGGTCGGTCGGTCGGTCGGTGGGTATTCCCCAACAAGTTTATTTTCATAATTATTGAATCAAAACTCTAGAGAAGAGAGTTTTTTTCTCTTCTTTGCTATTTTCTTGTTTCGTGCATTTTCTTCCTCTTTCCATTGAAATGTGGCCTAGACTGTGTCAGTTGGTATAAGAGCCCAATCAATCCTTGAGCAATAATTCTTTCTTACAATCCAGATGGCGATGGTGGTCATAAGAAGAACCAACCTACAAATCAGATGACAGCAGCTCATGAAGAAATCATGCAGCAGGAATGGGATATAATGATTGAGGATGAAAATTTGAGGAGATAGGCAATAGAACTGATTACGCATCTTATACAGTTAGAAACCTAAGAGGTAAGATCTGAGACGGATCCAAAAGATCACAGATTTGATGGGGAGCCTTCAGATTTCAAGAACCCCTTCCATGGGGGCATCCCCACCCATCAACATGAAGGACGATGTGATTCATTCGAGCATGCAACCTGTTAGTTCAATTTCATCAGAATAGATCTATCTGAATATTCAGATAGTCTACAAACAGAGGTATTTTTCCATTGGTTGGATCAGGTCGAGCATATCTTTGAGTACAAGAAGATCCTAGACGATAAGAAAGTGAAGCTAGTCTCGTTGAGTTGACAGACCAAACTTTTGCATGGTGGCAACAATTGAAGAAAATTAAAGAGCACAAAGGTAAGCTGAAGATCTAAGATTGGGAGAAGATGAAGATGTTGTAGGAGTAATTTTTGCCCTTCAACTACATGCAGACGTCCCAATATTAGCACCTGCAAAACCTCCGACAAAGATGTAGATCCTTGGGATGATTATATGGAGGAGTTCTACTGATTGGTTGACAAAAATGACTTGATGGAGAGTGAAGAGTACATGGTGGTAAGGTACCTTGGTGGTCTAAACTAGCAGATCCAAGATGCCTTGAAGCTTCACTCTCTATGACCGATCATATACCATCGAGCCATGGTTGCTAAGGAGCAGTTGCGATAGAAACCTATGCCCAAATCTAATCCTCTTCCACAAAATAATCAAACATCGGAGAATCAGGAGGACATGCAATGCAACCCAACTTCTACCCCTCCTATTCATGGTGCTATTGAGATGAGGTCCTCGAAGCCAACTCTGACTAGATCATCAACCTACGGTGCTACAATTATTGCAAGATTAGGTATATATAGAGCAAGTGCAACAAGCCTACTAGATAGCCCAGAAAGCAGTTACTGATCGAAGAAGAAGAAACATCTAATGAGGATCAAGAGGCCATCTATGATGGAGGCCAAGAAGATGATGGTTTTTTACTATTTAGAGACAGAGGAGAGGCTCTAATTGTTTGAAAGAGTCTACTTACTTTAAAACAAGAGGAAAAAGAAGACTGGAGGTGGATCAACATCTTTCACACTCATTGCCCTATTAAAGATAAGGTATGTAATGTCATCATTGATGGAGGTAGCTGCAAGAACATTATCTCTCAAGAGGCCGTCTCTAAGCTGAACTGATCATAGAAAAGCATCCTCAGCCATACAAGCTATCATGGTTCTGAAAAAGGAGTGAGGTGGTTGTTGATAGTCACTACCTTATGTCCTTGTCTATTGGATAGAAATACTTCGACAAGATTTGGTGCAATGTTGTTGCCATAAATGTCTATCATCTATTTTTGGGGAGGTCTTGGTAGTATAATCGTAGTGTCACATATGATGATCGTTAGAATACCTACACATTCTAGAAAAATTATCCGAAGATTATTCTAGTATCGATGAAGAAGGAAGATCTGCCTACATCAAAGTCAAAGACTACCATCAACCTTATGATGAATTACTCTTACTTATAGAAAGTATTGGATTCTTCGAACTCAAGGATGAGTTCTTTCTAGCCTGAAAAGTTTGATGCAAATGTCATAATTAGTAAATCCCTTGATTCAAAGGGTCGGGCTCGAAAGAGGAAGAATCGAGCTCGAAAGGTCAAGAAACTAGGCTGACTATGCCTGGTCCTAATAATTTTGATACTGCTATGTTAGAATAGTCATAACTTTCTCATCTAGTATTAGAATCACTATTATGACCTAATTTTAGAAAGCTCTTTTCATGCCCTATGAGGCTAGCTTCATCGCCACTCCAAATTTTGGAGCCTAATTTAGTTGATTGATAAGTCATCAGGAGTTCAGAATAATCATAGTCAAATTAAGACTTTTAATTCTTATCTTAGTCTTTATCCTAATTTGTTTCAATTTTTTTATTGTTTAGTTATAACTTTTACTCTATAAATAAAGCCCCTTTGGCTATCATTGTAATTACAGTTTATTTTATTTTTATGATTATTAAAGCAAAATTCTAGAGAAGAGAGTTGCTTCTTCCCTTTGGTATTTTGTTTGTTTCGTACGTCTTCTTCCTCTTTCCATCAAAATATGGTCTAGATTGCATCAGTTGGTATCAGAACCTACTCAATCCTTGAACAATAATTCTTTCCTATGATCTAGATGATGGGTGGTGGTCGTAAGAAGAACCAACCTATAAATCAAGCAGCGATAGCCCATGAAAAAATCATACAACGAGAATGGGATCTGTTGATTGAGGGCAAAGATTTGAGGAGATAGGTAATGGAACTAACTGCTCATCTTATGTAGCTAAAAATTTGAAAGGTAAGATTTGAGATAGATCCAAAAGATCATGAATCTGATGGAGAGTCTTTAGATTTCGAGAATCCCTTCTACAAGGGTACTCCCACCCACCATCGTGAAGGATGAGGTGATTAATTCGAGTGTCCAACCCACTAATTCGATGTCATCAGAGTAGATCCATTTGATTATTCGGATAGTCTACAAATGGAGGTATTTTTTAATTTGTTGGATCAGATTGAGAGCATCTTCGAATGCAAAGAGGTCCCAGATGATAAGAAGGTGAAGCTTATTGTGCTAAAATTGACAGATCAGGCTTCTATGTGGTGGCAATAATTGAAAAAAATCAAGAAGTGTAAAGGCAAGTTGAAAATCCAAGACTACGAGAAGATGAAGAAAATATTGCAGGAGTAATTTTTGCCCTTCACATACATGCAGTCCTTAAATTAGTATCTACAAAACCTCCGACAATGGCCTAAATCCATGGATGATTACAGAGAGGAGTTCTACCAATTGACCACCAGAAATGATCTGACAGCAAGCGAGGAGCAGATAGTGGTGAAGTATCCTGGTGGCCTAAAGCAGTAGATCCAAGAAGGCTTGAGGCTCCACTCCTTATGGATGGTCAAAAAAGCATTTCACTAAGCCATGGTTGCTAAGAAGCAACTGCAATGAAGGCCTATATCCAGATCTGATCCTCTCTTATAGAGCAACCAAATGCCAGAGAATCAAGAGAACATACGGCACAACCCAACTTCCACCCCTCTTGTTCATGATGCTATTGATACAAGGTTCTCAAAGCTAACCCTGGTTAGATCATTAACTCTATGGTGCTACAATTGTAGTGAGATTGGACACATGTAGAACAAGTGCAGAAAGCCTGCTGGATGGCCCAGAAAGTAATTATTGATCAAAAAAGAAGAACCATCTAACGAGGATCAAGAGGCTATCTATGATGAAAAAAGCAAAAAAGATGATGTTGACCCCATGATTGATTTTGATGATCGTCAAATTTTGAGTATATTATATATCGAACTATATATTTCAAGAGTGATTGTAGGTCTTTTCAAGTATTTAAATTGAAGAAGCAATTCATGAAAAAGAGATTTTCAAGTTTAGACTTAGTAGAGTTTTAAAAAAATGAAACAAAGATGGCTCATTATGAAGAAAATAAATTTGAAAGATGAAAATATTATTTAAAAGAGATTGGAGCTAAGAAATTCAGATTTGAAAGGTCAAAAAATGAACAAAAATAAAGTTAGAAAGTTTGAAGCCGACTCTGGCATAAAATAGAGCTAAAATTTTGGCTTGGTATGCAGCTGAGCTGGCTCAAAATGGATCCGAGCCAGCTCTCTTAGAAGGACAAAAAATTATATTTTTAGATTACCTGCCCGAGCCAGCTCGACTGTATGGGACAATATATAACAATTAATTTTTTGTACTTTTTCAACAGCTAATTTTTGGGTCCAATGGCTCTTCCAAGTACTTCAACGGCCAAAACTTACTCTTAAGCCTCTTCTAAGGTTATAAAAAGCAAGAGAATTATTTAGAAAGTAAGAAAAAAAGATTACAAAAAGAGAAAAATATTTAGATTTGTGAGGAACATTGTATATCTATGAAAAGAGAAGAAAAAAAAAGTAGTGTACTATTTTGAGAGCTTTCAAAGAGCAATCTTCTCCAACATCTTCTTCATCCTCTCAAGTATCAAGAAGAGAAGTTGAAGTTTCATTTGAGCAACACATCAACAACTTCTCCGGGCTACAAAAGAGTTTATTTTTCTATTTTTGTTGTTGAGCTAAAATTTATATCTTGTATTTTTATTTACTTTACAAATTTTTTTGGGAGAAAGAAACTTAGAGATTAGACCTGTTCAAGCTAGAAATTGAAATTGTTAGATTTTGGTTGGTTGGTCTGAAAAATCAACTGGATTGTTAGTCAGTTCGAAAAATTAATGGTGTAAAGATTTTGATTAGTTAACCTAGGTTAAAATCAATTGGATTTGTTTGTGAGCCTGCAAGAACAAATATCTTAAAATCAAGAAAAGATTATAGTAAAAATTTTAAGAAAAACTCGGAGAGTGAACGTAGGAGCGGATTGCTCTGAACTACTATAAAATTTTGTATGTTTGTGTTATGGCCTTCTTTGTTTGCTCTGCTTAGCTTTTAATTTCTACTTGCATTATTTTAATACTTGTACAATATCATTTATATCTTCATTCCACTACTATTTTTATTATACACATCTTCACCACACCTTTGGATTATGATTAAAGCACATACTTGATAAAGTTCAATTTGGCTTAAAATTTTTAAGAACCCAATTCATCTCCTCTCTTGGGTAGCTACCTCTGGGCAACAAGTGATATCAGAGTGGGTGCTCTAATATTAAGTGTTGACCCAACGGTCAAAGAGCTAAAGATTATGGCAACCCCAAGTGGTGTTTTATTTGTTGAGGGACAATCCATTTCCAGACCATCTTTTTTTGATGGAACAAATTATTCTTTTTAAAAAATTAAAATGAAAAATTTTATACAAGCTCTAGACTATGATTTGTAGGGAATCATGACTAGAGGACCACACACACCCATAATTAATGTAAATGAAGTTCTCCTTCCCAAGTCCGAAAAGGATTGGGCTAAGTATGATAAGAGGATGGCTCAACTAAATACAAAAGTTATTAATGTTCTTTATTGTTCTCCTGATGTACATGAATTTAATAGAATATCTACTTATATATCGATCAAAAAAATTTAGACAAGATTGAAAATAACTCACGAGGGAATAAACCAAGTTAAGGAGTACAAAATTAACTTACTTGTTCACAAATATGAAATGTTTAAAATGAAAAAATATGAGTCTATTTCTAATATATTTTTTAAATTTACTAAAATTATTAATGCTTTAAATGCTCTTGGCAAAACCTATACTAACCATGAACTTATTTACAAGATTTTGAGGTTTCTACCAAAGAAATGGAAAGCAAAAGTGATAGCAATTTAAGAAGCTTAAGATCTCACCAAGCTCTCCCTAGAAGAACTTATTGGTACACTCATGACAATGGTCCAAAAGGAGGAAGAAGAAAAGTCAAAGAAGAAAACTATTACTTTCAAGTCCACCAATCTTGAAGAAAATGATGAGTCAGAAGAAGATGAAGAAGAAGAAGAGAGTGAAGGTGATGAGGACATGATGCTTCTCGTAAGAAAATTCAAAAGGTTCCTTATGAAGAAAAGCTTGAAAATGAAAGAAAATAAAAAAAAAAAACAAGAGAAGAATGTCACTTGCTACAATTGCAACAAGAGGGTCACTACAAGTCAGATTGCCCCTTTATCAAAAAGCACTCCAAAAGGATCAAGAAAAGAGCATTACCAGGGACTTGGGGAGATAGTGACATGTCAAGTTCGAATGAAAAAGAGAAGAATGCTAGTCTTTGCCTTATGGTAGTGGAGGATGAGATAAATCATGAAAACTCTTTTAATTTACTTTTGATGAACTATTTGAGACCTTTAATGACCTTATGGATGAATTTAAAAAATTAAGGTCAAAAAATAAAGAGCTTAAATTCTAATCTTGTTTTGGATAATGAAAAGAGTAAATTATTGAATGAAAAAGAAAATATCTTGAAAGAAAAGAATGCTTTGGCTAAAGATAAAGAAGAATATGTAAAATCTGAAAAATCTTTAGTTGAAAAAAATATTCAGGTAAAAGAGAGATGAGAAAATATGAAATCTTTCCTAAAAAAAAATAAAAATCTTCAAAAAAAAAAAAGAGCTTGTGGAAGAAAATAAAAAGTTAAGAAAAGAGATTAAGATTTTGAAACTAATAGCTGAACAATTCACCCTTAGCTTTCAAACTCTTCAATCAATGATAAATAATCATAGGGCTATTTTTAATAAAACAGAAACTGGTTTTAATGCTTCAAGAAAATAGCAACATACTAAACATATATTTACAAGACTTCATCTAAAAATCATCATATTAAATACTTTAAATGTAATCAAATTGGCCACAAAATTTTAAAATATAATTTTAAAAGAATTGACCATATTTTAAATAAGCAAATTTGGGTTCCTAAAAAAATCTTGAGCACTAACTCCTATGAATCTAAGAAAGCTTGGGCATCAAAAATTATGAAATGATTTTGCAGGTATATCAAGGATCCAATGGAGTAAAAAGAGAAAAAGTTCTTTGGATGGATGCCTTAGAAATAAAAATGGATGGGCAATGATGCTTGATAAAATTTAAACATTTCATATGTCATGCCATGAATATTTTTTAATTTTGTTTAGAATTAGTGATTGATTCTGATGATCTATTATTGAATATTTGAATTTATTAATTTTTGATATTATCTTGCATGAATAATTGATTTTGATGCCTCATACTTATACTTGATATCATGATGAATTCTCTTTGCTTGCTTGGATATATTGATAAATTTGTTCTCTTAAGTTTAGTATCATATTGATCATTATGAGTATAAGTTTTATCTTCTGCATATTCTCAATTGCTCACAACGTACTATTGATTATGAAACATAAAATAAGATATGCATAATTATGCTTGGATCTATTTGTAAAAATGATAAATTGAACTAAATTTGATATTTTCTCATAAAATACTTAATCATTCAAACTCCTCAAAAAATTTGCATGACCTAATTAAAAGGAAGGGAAACTATTTTTCTTCGAATAGCCCAGGTTGCATCTAAAAATTATTTTATTAATTTACATAAATAAGGATCAAATTTTTATCTAATTAGTAGCAGAACCAGAGATCAAATCTCAAATAATCTGAATTAAACCTTCACAGAGGTCTGGATGTACAGACCCTTTACTCGCATGCATGCTAGATGCTGCAGAAAAGTATGATGAACTCTGATCTTCGCAATCCAATCAAATGAGAGAGGAGATGTACTGATGTGACATCTCTCACCAGTAGGTGGGATGCCTAAGGAGGGCCCACGTCCAAGGGAGGAGGGGTGACACCAAAGGGGAGAGGCCAAGGAGAAGAAGAAGGGCTTCTCTCTTCACACGCCTCTCTCTCTCTTTCTCTCTTCTCTCAATCTGATTTGTTTGCTATTTACTATAGGTAGAGACCCTCTCTATTTATAGATGAATCTCATGACCCAATAAGTATAGGAGTCTTAACTCAAATTTGATTTAAATCAGTCCAATACTCATGAAAGAAGGATTCCTACATGAGATAGAATTACCATCACATATGACAACCAAATTACACCCAATCTCTCACCCACATGGGATGCCCCAATCAGCACCATTCTAAGTGTTGGTCAGCCCATATGATATGAGAATTCCAGTGTAAGTAGAATTTCTCATATCTCATCAAAATGGATCCGATTCGAATTCAATTCGAAGCTGGATCGAAACAATTTCAAAAGGCTGTCAATCTCAAATTCTTTAGAACTTTTGTACTAAATCTAACTTGAATTTTTAGACCTAATTAAGTCTAATTAATTTAGATCTAATCTAAAATTAATTAATACTTAAATTCAATCTCTCATATGATCCATGGATCATAGATTAGAAACTATTCATCCCCAAGATCGAACCTGAACCTCATGTGTAGTGCTAACTAGACATAGTCAACTCTTCAATCCTGTTTGATCCATAACTTAATTCTCAGTTAAGTTAGCTTATATATTCAATCAAGTCAAGTACTTCCAAATTGAACATATAAACATAGGTCAATTTCTTCCTACTTTATCTGACTTGTGTGCATGACTCCATAAGTTCAAACACTAAGCTGGTAGCACAGGAACCAATCTTGTACTAATCGAGATACCATATAGCAATGATTTTTGATGTCTAAATAGGTCGAATTATCATAATTAAATATTTTAGAACCCATACACATGATTACCGCATAATTCATCCTTTTGATCCTGGATGCTCTAGGATGGTCTCAGGTTAACTGTCAACCGAGATTGCATTATCCACATTGTATTTTAACCTATCAAATCCATCTCATGGATTATCCTAGCCAAGACTTTGCTAAATTAAAATACAGCAATACATCAACTCCAATAATTTGAAGGGGTCAATCTCATCTTGATCCATATACAGACTTTGCAAGTACTTGACTGTACCCAGTAGTCTTCTGTCACTGCATTAGAAATTCAGATGTCCAGCACAAAAGCACAATGAGTTATGTGTAAGTCACTATGGTGATCTCAGGTCTGAAGGATACTTATACCCATATGTTTCGTGAGCAGCTCTTGACAGCAGAATGCTCAATAGGTGAGTCACTTGTTCAATGATGATGTACTCCTATATCTCACCTGTATGTCATACCAATGTCATCACACTCTTAGGTTAAGAGGATAACCAACCCATATGGCACACAACGACCTCCACTCGATAAACATCATCATTCTATAATGACGTATAATTTGGTCGCGAACATATTTAAAAACTCTATGATAAATCCTCTCTTTATCATACACTAGTATAGTTCTAAGGACTTCATCACAGCATAAGAGTTCATGGAAGATAAAACTTTATGATAAAAAATATCAGAATAATTATTATTCATTATTCAATAATTCATATACAAAGATGAACTCAATCGTCATATGATTGATTTTAAGACACAATTTCCAATAACTCCCCCTTGGACTAAAGCCAATCAAGGTAGTATCTTATATCCATCTTCCATTTAAAATCATCGAACTCTTTGATCTCGAGAACTTTAGTTAAGGGATCGGCTAAGTTCTCCTTTCCATCAATCTTCTGAAGCTTGACATCATCTCAGTTCACGATCTCTCATATCAGGTGATAGCGGCACAAAACATGTTGCAGCATCCAATGCAGCATTATATTTCGCTTCGCATACAGAATCGGCCACAATATGTTGCTTGAAACTTTTTCAACAAACAACTCCTCCATTCAAGGTAAATACGTAGCCCGACATGCTTTTACTGTCATCACAATCTGACTAAAAACTAAAATCAGTATATATCACAAGTTTCAAGTCAGTGTCTCCATAGATAAGTCATTGATCTTTAGTATTTCTCAAATACTTTAGAATTACTTTCGCAATCTTCCAATACTTTTCACCAAGATCAGACTGGTACCTACTCACTACCCTTAGTGAATAGGCCACATCCGACCTCATACATGTCATAGTGTATATAATAGATCTCACTACCGAAGTATATAGTATTCTACTCATATGCTCTCTCTCCTCAAGAGTTGTCGGATAATTTTTTTTAGAAAGAGTAATGTTATGGCTTATCAGAAGATAGTCTTTCTTAGAATTATCCATGTTGAATTGCTTCAATAAGATATCGATGTATGTGGATTGGGACAATCCAAGCAACCTTCTAAATCTATCCCTATAGATCTTCATCCCTAGGATGTAGGATACTTCTCCCAAGTTTTTCATAAAAAACTGTGGTGATAACTATAGCTTCACACTCTGCAAAGCTGAGATGTTAATTCCTAGTAACAATATATCATCCACATAGAGCACAAGAAAGATGACTATAGAATCGGAAGCTCATTTATAGATGCAAGGCTCTTCTTTGTTCCTAATAAAATCATATATTTTGATCACCTTATCAAAATGCATGTTTCAACTCCTAAATGCATGCTTTAGTCCATAAATAGATCTTTTCAGCTTGCACACTTTCAACTCATCTATGGATATGAACTCTTCAGGTTGTATTATATACATCTCTTCTTCCAACTCCCTGTTAAGAAAAATGATTTTGACATCCATCTGTCAGATCTCATAATATAAGTGTGCAGCGATAGCAAGCATAATCCGAATGGATTTGAGCATTGCCATAAGAGAGAATATCTCATCATAGTCAATACCATAATGCTGATGGTAATCCTTAGCAACTAGACAAACTTTATAGGTATCTACCTTTCCATCTGCTCCTCTTTTCTTCTTGAAAATTTATTTACATCCTATGAGTTTTATCCCTTCGGATGGATCAACTAGTGTCCATACACCATTAATTTTCATGGACTCCATCTTGAATTTCATGGCTTCAAGTCATTTCTGAGAGTCGGACCTTTGCATGACCTCTATATAAATGATCGGATTCTCATCGTTCTCATCAAGTTCAATGAGATCACCATCTTGAATCAAGAAACCATAGTATCTGTCCGACTGACATGGTACTCTATCGGATCTTCTTAATGGTACCTCTATTGGCTCCAGATTTGATTCACCAATCAAATATAATTCTGTGTGTGTCAGTCTTTCCATCTCATGAACTTCATCAAGTTTAATTTTACAGGCATTAGCTCCTTCAGCAAGAAACTCCTTTTTCAAAAAGACTATCCGACTGCTGACAAACACTTTTTGTTCTGCAGCAAGATAGAAGTAGTACCCTTTAGTTTTCTTTGGATACCCTTTGAACAAGCATCTATTAGACTTTGATCCAAGTTTATCTATCTTTAAACACTTGACATAAGTTGGATACCTCCAGACCCTAAGGTATGAGAGCACCAGTTTACGTCCAGTCTATATCTCATAGGAAGTTTTATCAACAGACTTGCTGGACACCTTATTCAAAATATAGCAGGTAGTTTTTAGAGCATATCCCCAAAAAGAGATTGACAGACTCACAAAATTCATCATGGATCGGACCATATCTAATAAGGTTCGATTTCTCCTTTCAGACACCCCATTATGTTGTGGTGTTCTAAGAGGGATCCACTGTGAGAGAATCTTATTCTCTTCTAGATATGTCAGGAAGTCATTGGTGAGATATTCACCTCCTCGATTTGATCGAAGGATCTTAATACTCTTCCTAGTTTGTTTCTCTACTTCAGTATGAAATCATTTGAATATTTCAAATGATTCTGACTTATGCTTCATAAGATAGACATACTCATATCTCGATAGATCGTCTATAAACATAATGAAGTAGAAGTATCCTTCTCTGCCACTTATGTTCATAGGTCCGCATACATCAGTTGTATTAGACCTAAGATATCACTGGCTCTTTCACTTTTTTTCTTAAAAGATAACTTAATCATCTTACCAAGTAGACAGATTTCGTAGGTAGGCAATGATTCACAATCATCTATCTCAAGGATATGTTCCTTAATCAACCTGTCAATTCCATTCTTGTTCACATGACTAAGCCTACAATGCCAAAGGTAGGATTCACTAACATTATCTAACTTAGGACATTTACTGACTGTGTATATTACATTAATAGGCCGTGATATTATGTATATGTCATGTTTCAATTGTCTACATATAATTGTAGTATCATTCATAATGATATCACAAAAATCATTTTTTATTATAAATTTATAATCAAGATTGATCAAAAGGCCTACAGAGATGATATTTATCAAAAAAGAGGAACAATAATGACAATCATCTAACATGACATTACTAGACTCGAAGACAAGCTGCAAAGTTTTCAAGACCAGAACTGGAACAAGTCTTCCATCTCCAACATTAAAGAACAGCTCATCCTCTCGAAACTTTCTACTTACTTGTAGTCCCTGCAACGCATTGTATATATTAATAAGACTTTCGATATCCAATACCTAGGTAGTAGTATCACAAACAAAGAAATTACAAGGAGTTATCATATAAGTGCCTTGTGAAGCAATCGTTTACTTCTTTCTTTTGTTCTTAGGCCTGTTTGGGTCAAGGGTAGCTATATAAGCAGAATAATTTTTTTTTCAATGATTCAGCTTCTTGCAGAAAAAGTACTCTATCTGGTTCTTGTCAACTTTTGACGGTTTGCTCTGTTTAGGATCAACGGTACGAGATTTCTGTACCTTTTTTTTCTTTCCTCTCCTAAAAGATCGATGTCCTGCAGATGAACCTTCCACTAAATTTACTGACTTCTTTTGGAGCTACTGATCCTTCTCAAAAGTCTGTAGTGATCCTAACAAACCATGACAGTTCACTATAGACTTTGTCATTCTATAATGATTGAGAAAGGGTAGGTAGAATTTTAGTAGTGAATTGAGGATAGCATCCTTGCCTAACTGTTCATGCAATAGAAAGCCAAGTTTGCTAAGGTGTTCAATATGCTCAATCATGTACAATACATGATTAGTGACTGAAGCTCCCTCTCGCATGCGGAACACTGTGCAGGATGTTTTGTGTCTCTCCGCATCTTTTGGGGTGCCAAAGCACTCATTCAATATTTGAATGATCTCTTTTGGCTGTGCATCTTCGAACTCATGGCTAAGTTCGTCGTTCATGGTTGCTATTATCACACAATGCACAGTCGTACGATCATTAAGTCACTTCATATAAGTATCTCTCATGGCACGAGGAGCATTGGCTGCAGGTTCTTCAGGTACTTTGTCTGTAAGGATATACAAAATCTTCTCATGCTCCAAGACAATCTTCAACTTTCGATACCAGTTATCGAAGTTGGATCTGGTGAGCTTGTCTCTATCCAACAGCGAACAGAAGGATATTGTGTTGGCCATAACTGAAAGAAAAAATATAAGCCTATTGATATATGAATTATTTTTAATCTTGAAGATATGGACTTTTGTCTAAAGATCCTCCCACTATTTTTACCAATTGATAGCCTCTACCTCCAACTCAAGAAATTGTACTAATTTCTTAGTGAGTACTAGAATCCACATAGACTGCATTCGAATTCAAGTATGGCTTGGCCAACCCTAGTACATCTATAGGTAGGTTCATAACTAATTGTTTCTCCAAACAACTTCTAATAATTAGATTTTGCCCCAAGCATCCCTTCAGCAGGTGTGTGACGCCTCCACTGAAAATTTCAGTTAGGTCCAACCATTAACATGACACACCAAGTGCATCCAACAAATGGATGTCCAAGCCTGAGTGTAGCTCAACCAACTTGAGTATTGATCTGAAGGTACATTATGATGGTCATATGATGAATGACAATTTCAATACATAATAGACACCAGACGTGTGGCACCTCCAATACCTATTTAGAATATTGGACTTATTATCATACACCTTAATGGGAGACAATGACTAAGTTATATCATACCTTTATCACTTTATAGATCTAATAATTTAGAAGATTTGATTTTATTGATCTAAGAATAAGAGAAGAAGTCGACCTGCAAGCTGCAAATCCTCCCACTGACTTCACCAAGTCATGTAAAGAATTAAACACAAGCTGATCTAAAGATATTTAAATCAGTCACACTAATTCACCTTAATGGCATGGGTCTACACGAATCGACTAGTGATCTAATCAAAACATAATATACCATGTTGTCCAGGTAAGTGAGATTAGTGGGAGGGATATGCCCTTAACTCATTGTAGACGCATCTAGGTGAATAGCTCCCAATTAAAAACCACCTGATCGAATCTGTCAAACTTACTTTAGACACCAACTGGTTAATTAGTTTCAATTTGGTCCACCAAAAGATTCAAATTCAACCATAGAGCCATGATCATGGTCCATTTATTACGATCAAACACATAGACTTGATCAAACTTCAACTATTAAAATTGATCTAGAAAAATTCTGATCTAATCTAATTCAACACTTGATTAGATTTAATCAATTTCTCTACTTGATCCATATGTATTTCTAACCCTAGGTCTAACCCATTAGAAGGATCTGATTCAAGCTAACCCTTTGCCCACCATTTTATATAGTGTCTTAATAATCTTTAATTCTCAAATCTAGATCATTCAAAGCTTAATTCATAATTAAATATATGAAACATGTGTTTCAGTCTGTAGAACTATTCTACAAGGATTTCAAGTGAAACATACCATATGTTTCAATTCATAAAAATAAATTTTTATAATATGTTTAACAATTAAACATGCATAGGTATGATCTAAACTTCATATATACATCTCATGCATCATGACAACTTTTAGATCAATATAGATTACATTTTATGTAACATACAATTCAGATCTAAAATAATTTTAAGTCTAAAATTTATCCTATTATAATGAATCATAAATCAATTTAGATCGAATCTAAATATATTTATGATCAAAATAATATATTAAAATCTATTCACTTTTCTTCTTTATGAAATCGGATCATGATGACACCCTTATATGTCATAAGAGAATCAATCGAATAGGTAAAAAAGAGATTAATCTCTTCAATCTCCTATGACCGGATGATCTGATGATCTCATTAATCTGAGTACTAAGCTACTAAGATCTGAAATCTAATTTCATATATAATCACATCAATATATAATTATTGATAAAATAATTTTATGTCATGAACATATCCTTGATCTTATCAATTATATTCCTCATCTAATCTAATTAGATTTAATACATCACATATATTATATTAGATTTGAAACACATCTTATACTGATTATAAAATATCAATTTCAGATTTGATATCATATAAAAAATTAATTAGATGTAAATATGAATGCATAAGAAATAAATTGTTGGTAAAATTTATTTTCACACAGTGCTGAATTTCGATAGGATTCAGATCTAAATATCCATCAAAATAGATCCAATCTGAAATAAATTTTACTTCATAATAAAAATAATAATATTAAAATTTTATTAAAATAAATTTTAAATAAATTTTAATTCACATTGTTATTCCATCAAAAATTTAGCAACAGCAGAATTCTGTTATAATAAACTTATAATAATCTTAATCAATAATTGATTAGGCTCATCTAATCCAATCAAAATTAGATCATATTTTTTTTACAAATAGATTTAAATCAGATTTAATATCTCATAAAAAATTTTGATTACATCATATGTAATTAATTTCAAAAAATTTAGTTATACATGCATGTATTTCAGACCTACTCTGATACCAATTGAAGGGAAGGAAAACTGTTTCTCTTCAGATAGCTCAGGTTGTATCTAAAATTTTTTTTATTAATCTATATAAATAAGGATCAAAATTTTACCTGATTAACAATAGAATAAGAAATCAAATCTCAAATAATCTGAATTAAACCTTCACGGAGGCCTAGATGTGCAGACTCTCTCTTCATATGCACGCCAGATGCCACAAGAAAGCAGGATGAACTCTGATCTTTGCAATCCAATTAAATGAGAGAGGAGATGTGCTAGTATGATACCTCACACCAGTAGGTGGGATGCTTAAGGAGGGCCCATGCCCAAGGGAGGAGGGGCAGCACCAAAGGGGAGAGGCCAAGGAGAAGAAGAAGGGCTTCTCCCTTCACACGCCTCTCTCTCTTTCTCTCTTTTCTTAATCTGATTTGTTTGCTATTTACTATAGATAGACACCCTCTCAATTTATATATGAATTTTATGATTCAATAAGTATAGGAGTCTTAACTCAAATTTGATTTGAATCAGTCCAATACTCATGAAAGAAGGATTCCTACATTGATAGAATTGCCATCACATATGACAACCAAATTGCACCCAATTTCTCACCCACATGGGACCCCCAAACCAGCACTATTTTAGGTGTTGGTCGGTCCATATGAGAGAAAAATCTCAATGCAAGTAGGATTTCTCATATCTCATCAAAACGGATCCGATTTGAATCTAATTCGAAGCTGGTTCGAAATAATTTTGAAAGATTATCAATCTCAAACTCTTTATGACTTTTATATCAAGTCTAACTTAAATTTTTGAATCTAATTAAGTCTACTTAATTTAGATCTAATCTAAAATTAATTACTACTTAAATCTAATCTCTCATATACTCCATGGATCATAGATCAGAAACTGTTCATCCTTAAGATCGAACCTGAACCTTATGTGTAGTTAGATATAGTCAACTCTTCAATCTTGTTTGATCCATAACTTAATTTTCAATCAAGTTAGCTTATATATTCAATCAAGTCAAGTACTTTCAAATTGGACATATAAATATAGGCTAATTCCTTCCTACTTTGTTTGACTTGTGTGCGTGACTCCATAGGTTCAAACACTAAGCCGATAGCACACAGGAATCAATTCCTACACTAATCGAGATACCATCTAGTAATAGTTTCTGACATCCAGATAGGTCGAATTATCATAAAAGAATATTTTAAAATTCATATATATGGTTACTGCATAATTCATCCTTTTGACCCTGGATGCTCTAGGATGGTCTCAGGTTAACTGTCAATCGAGATTACATTATCTACATTGTATTTCAACCTATCAAATCTATCTCATGGATTATCCTGACTAAGACTTTGTTAAATTAAAAGATAGCAATACATCAATTTCAATAATCTGGAGGGATAAATCCCATCTTGATCCACATACAGACTTCGTAAGTACTTGATGGTACCTAATAGCCTTCCGTCACTGTATTAGAAATTCAGATAGTCCAACATCAAAGCACAGTGAGTTGCTTGCAAGTCACTATGACGATCTCAGATCTGAAGGATACTTATACCCATGTGTTTTGCGAGCAGCTCTTGACAGCAGAATACTCAGCAGGTGAGTCACTTGTTCAGTGACGATGTACTCCTACATCTTACCTGTATGCCATACCAGTGTCACCATACTTTTTTATTAAGAGGACAACCAACTCATATGGTATACAATGACCTTCACTCAATAAATGTCATCATCTTGATGTATCATTTGATCGCGAACATATTTAAGAACATACGGTAAATCCTCTCTTTATCGTATACTAGCATAGTTCTAAGGACTTCATTACAGCACAAGAGTTCAAAGAAGGTGTAACTTTGTGATGAAAAATATCAAAATAACTATTATTTATTAATCAATAATTTATATACAAAGATGAACTCAATCGTCATATGACTGATTAGGACACAATTCCCAACAATCACTTGAAGATAAGATATTCATCATAAAAGATCAAGTGCTTGATATATTCAATTACATTGCATCTTAGGCTAAACTCCTAAGGACTTTCAAACCCCCCCCAGATGAACCAAAAACCATAAAGCATTCATCTACTTTCTCCTTGATTTAATCATATTTGATTTGATTGATTATGATACCCTCGACTAATTAATCCCCCAAATTGATTTGAACATCTTTCTTGATCTTAGGATGGTAGGTTTCATCTTTTAGAGCTATTATATCCCTAGCAATTCTTTTTTTGATATAGATTGCATACATTTTAGATGTTTGAATGCTTACTATCTTTGTAAACATCGTTTTGTAATCATCCCTTGAAATCAATTATGTTTATTGCTTAATTCAATTAATGTTGAAATTCAGATTGCTTAATGCTAATTTGCCCAGCCCAAATAAAAAAAAAATCTATTTTGTCTATAACACCAAGAGAAAGAATTTTGATCTTATGTTGCTTACATATTTGTTTGTTTAATTGAAAGTGTGCTCATTTTATAAAGCTAAGGGAGAGATATTAATGATCAATTAAATTAACAAAAAAATGAGAGAAAATTAAGAAAATTAATTTTTTTGGTGCAGAAAATATCATTAGAATATTAAGGATAAAATACATTTGAAACTTAGAAATTATTTGATATTTTCTAAGAAAAAAGATGAAATGATTTTTTAACTTGAATAATTTGCTGACATTAATTCCAATTGATTCAAATTTTAGTTCAATTGGTATCAAGATAATTATCATTTAGTTTGAATTTCAGAGCTCTTGGTATCAAATTTGTTACAATTGCTATCAAACAACACATCACTGCCTTGCTTTTTATTGCTTTACTTTGGGCAAAAAGAGAAGAATGTCGTTATCTCAAATCAAAATTTTCACAGCAATATTTTTAATATGATATTGTTTGAGATAAATTATAAATATATTTTACCTTTTCTAAACTTAATGTGTAATATTTTTTAAGAATAGGAAAAGATAATTTGTTTGAAGGAAATATCTTTGTGAATAATCTGGTTTGCATTATATCTTGAAATAAATTATGAGATTGGTAGCTTTATGCTACAAATTCATTGATGCTGCTTAAGAAAAGGAAGAGATGTTTTCTAAAAAATTAAACATATCTCAAGATTTGCTTTGAATATTTTGTTGCTTTTATGCATATCATGTTCATTTTGAAATGTGTCTTGATTTTGCAAAACAACTAAATCTATGGCATTAACTATAAAAGATAGGGGGAGAAAACGAAAATAATTTCATCACAAAAGGGTATTTAATCAAAAATGTCCTGACTTGTAAAATTAAGGGTTGAAATATAAGAAAACTGATTTTCTAGCATTTTTTATGAAAAATAAGAGGAGAAAATTTTATTGGAATATTAAAAGAGAAATCTTTTCAAAAAATTAATAAAAACCAAAAATATTGATGATCATTCATTCTTTGCTTATCTTGATCCATTTGTTTTATTCTGAAAATCATTATTAATCTCAAAAAGGAAAATCTTTGGATGAACTTGTGTGATTTGCATAAATTAATCTTATGACAGTTAATTTGTATCAAGATCAATTTGAAAAATATTTTACTAAATTCTTTTCATTCTTGGCAACCTTGTTTTTCTTTTTGTCTTGCAAATTGTTGTTTCAATCTTCTAGGGCAAAAGAAATTAATCCTTCTATCTTCAATTCAAATTTGCATAATTACATTCTCAAGCTTATTTGAGACAAATATTAAAAAACTCATGCCTCTTGAACTTGATAGAGTAATATTCTATAAGAAGAGAATAATTTGAATTTTACATAATGACTTGTTTTGATGTCGAATTCCTAAATACACCAGCTCAAAAGTACTTTGCTTTGCAATTTCAAAAATGACAAGATGAGTTTTGAAATTTTTACATGTAATTATATTCGAGAAAATATTTTGAATTGACGTATTTGAGAACAAACAAAAATGTGCCACAAATCTATATTTGACACACACTTCCAATTTTAAAACTCACTTGAAAATCTTAATATTCTTAAAACCTCAAAAATCTAAATTTGAAAAGTTAAATTCGAGTTGGATTTGAAAGGGGGAGAGATGTTTGTTAATTCAAAATAATTTGTATGAAGAAAAATTGAATTTTGATTTTAAATTCTTAAATAAATTACTTTGTGATTTTCTCAATTTGAGCTCACATGTACTTTTGATCATTCAACTTGATTTACTTGATTGTCAAAATCTTGTTGATAACAAATTAGTATTAGGCAAACAAATTGATTCCCAATCTTGAAACTTATTGAATTGAAAACTCATTCTTACTCCAAGAAATAAATTTCTAAATCTGATTTTGGTATCAAGCAAATCATTTGAAGATTTTTTTCATGATGCACAATGAAAAATACTTATAAATTTATTTTAATTCTAATACTATATGTTAGAACCATTGATTTACTCGATATATTTTTGATACATATTTTTTTTGAATTTAAATAATAGATTTTTATTAAGAAAAGAAATGACTGAATATTGAAGTAAATTCTATGCCTGATTTCAGTGCTTAAATCTTTTGAAAAATTCTATTCTCATTACAACTTCAAAGCAATTACTTACTTGATTGAAAATCTGATTATATAGTCAAATTCATTCAAAAAGGGAGAGAATTTTTTGGTATTTGATTTCAAGCTAATTTTGAAAAGGAAGAAATATTTTAAGCATATTTTGAATCAAAAAATAAGTTTCAAAGGAGAGAGAATGGGTGAAAGTGTAAAATAAACAATAAATTGGCACATAAATAAAATGAAATAAAAATATAGAATATTTGGCACATGTGGCACAAAGAATGTGGTACTTTGAGCACATGCTTGAAAAATGACACATTTGGCACATATGGCATACAATTGGCACACTTGGCACAAAGAACTTTATTGAAATCTTCATTTAATAAGTATATAAGAAGAGAAGTATTAATGCAAATATGCCTAAAGGGGGAGAAATTTGAATTTTTGGTATAATCTAAATTTTTGGTTGACAAATTAGAAGAAGTAATCTGAATTTTCATTACATATTCTAATTTTTTATCATGACTCAAAATTTTTAAAAAACAATGCTCAAATGGTTCTTTACTACTTGTATGATCTAAGCTCCTATCTTTTATCTCAAAAGTTATAAACTTCAATTGATCTATATTTGACATGAATTTTTTAAATTTAATTTGAGTTTTAAGTTAATTTTGATCTTTTCTTGAGCTTTTTGATGTTGTCAAAAAGGGAGATAGGAACTGTTGAGTATATGCTTGACTATATACGTTTCATGCTTGAAATGAAAAGCTTTTAAAATATCTTGAAATATTTGAAACATCTTAGATTATGTAAAAGCATAGAAATATTTAGAATCTGAATTAAAATATTCTTGAAGTATACATGCATTTATATACATTTTATTATACTAGCCAATTTGTTGAAATATATTAACTTTATTTTTGCACATCAAAATTTTGCTATCATCAAAAAGGAGGAGATTGTTGATTCTGTGATTGATTTTGATGATCGTCAAATTTTAAGTATATTATGTATCTAACTATGTATTTCAAGAGTGATTGTGGATCTTTTCAAGTATTTAAATTGAAGAGACAATTCATGGAAAAGGGCTCCTCAAGATTCACTAAGTCAAGGTCTTTAAAAAAGAATTTTCAAGTTTAGACTTAGTGGAGTTTTGAAAAAATGAAATAAGGATGGCTCATTATAAAGAAAATAAATTTAGAAGATGAAAATATTATTTAGAAGAGATTGGAGCCAAGAAATTCATATTTGGAAGGTCAAAGAATGAAGAAAAATAAAGTTGGAAATTTTGGAGCCGATTTCGAAAGAAATAGAGCCGACTCTGGCATGAAATGGGGCTGAAATTTTAGCTTGGCGTGGAGCCAAGCCGGCTCGAAATGGATCCGAGCCGGCTCTTTTAGAAGGACAAAAAACTATATTTTCAAGTTGCCTTCTTGAGCCAACTCGATTTCTGCTCAAGCTAGCTCGACTGCATCCGAGCCAGCTTAACTGCACAAGGACAGCATATAATGGCTAGTTTTCTGTACTTTTCTAACAGCTAGTTTTTGGATCTAACGGCTATTTCAAGTGCTCCAATAGTCAAAACTCACTTTCAAACCTCTTAAAAGGTTATAAAAAGTAAGAGAATCATTTGGAAAGTAAGAGAAAAAAGATTAAAAAAAGAAAAAAATATTCAGATTTATGAGGAACATTGTATATCTTTAAAAAGAGAAAAAAAAAGAAAGTAGTGCATTATTTTGAGAGCTTTCAAAGAGCAATCATCTCCAATATCTTCTCCATCCTCTCAAGCATCAAGAAGAAAAGTTGAAACATCATTTAAGCAACACATCAACAACTTCTTCGGACTACAAAAGAGTTTATTTTTTTATTTTTATTTTTGAGCTTAAATTTATATCTTATATTTTTATTTTCTTTATAAGTTTCTTTAGAGAAAAGAAACTTGAGGATTAGACCCGTCCAAGTTAGAAATTGGATTTGTTAGATTTTGGTTGGTTGGTCCGAAAAATCAACTAAATTGTTAGTGAGCCTGAAAAAGTAACAGTGTAAAGGTTTTGATTGGTTAATCTGGATTAAAATCAATTGGAGTTGTTTGTAAGTCTAAAAAAATAAACACACTGTAATCAAAGAAAGATTGTAGTAAAAATCTAAAGAAAAGCTTGAGAAGTGGATGTAGGAGCGGGTTGCTCCGAACCACTATAAAATTTTATGTATTTATGTTGTGACCTTCCTTATTTGCTCTGCTTAGCTTTTAATTTCTACTTGTATTATTTTAATACTTGCATAGTATCTTTTATATCTTAATTCTACTACTATTTATGTTGTACACATCTTCACCATATCTTTGGATTATGATTAAAGCACATACTTGATGAAGTTCAATTTGGGTTAAAATTTTTAAGAACCCAATTCATCTCCTCTCCTGGATTGCTACCTTCGAGCAACAGATTATGATGCTTTACAGTTTGGAGATAGAAGAGAAGCTCTAGTTATTCGAAAGAATCTACTTGCTCCAAAAAAAGAGAAAAAAGATTGGAGGCAGACCAACATCTTCTATACTCGCTGTACTATTAAAGATAAAATCTGAAAGGGCATCATCGATGGTGATAGCTATGAGAGTATCATCTCTCAAGAGGCCATCTCTAAGTTGAATCAGATCATAGAAAAGTATCCTTAGCTATACAAGCTATTATGATTCTGAAAGGAGAGTGAGGTGGTTGTCAATAGTCACTGCTTTGTATTCTTTTCAATAGGACAGAAATACTTCGATAAGGTTTGGTGCGATGTTGTAGCCAGGAATGTTTGTCATCTATTTTCATAGAGGCCTTGGCAGTATGATTGCAGTGTATGTATGATAGTTGCTAGAATACTTACACATTTTGAATGGACCATCAGAAGGTTATTCTAGTGCTGATGAAGAAGAAAGATATGCCTACATTAAAGCTAGAGACCAACATCAACCTTCTGATGAATTGCTCTTACTTACAGGAAGTATTAGATTCTATGAACTTAAGGATGAGTTTTTTCCAGCCTGGAAAGTATGTCGTAGATGTTGTACCTAGTAAATCCCTTGATTGAAAGGGTTGGGCTCAAAAGAGGAAGAAATTGGGCTCGAAAGGTCAAGAAACCAAGCTGACTACACTTGATCCTGACAATGTTGATACTACTGCACTAGAATAGCCATAACTCTCTCATTCGGTATCAGAATCTCTATTATGACTCCATTTCAAAAAGTCCTTTTCATGGTCTACAAGGCTGGCTTTGCTGCCACTTTGAATTTTAGAGTCTAATGCAATTATTTGATAGATCAATGTGAGCCCAAAAGAATGCTAGTCGAATTGGGACTTTTAATTCTTATCTTAGTCTTTATCCTAATTTGTTGCAAATTTCTTTTATTGTTTTGGTAGGACTTTTACTCTATAAATAAAGCCCCTTTGGCCATCGTTGTAATAAGAGTTTAGCTTATTTTCATGATTATTGAATCAAAATTCTAGAGAAGAGAGTTTCTTCTCCCCTTTGCTATTTTCTTGTTTCATGTGTCTTCTTTCTCTTTCTTTTAAAATATGGCCTATGCTGCATCACTTGGTATCAGAGCCCAATCAATCCTTGAGTGGTGATTCTTTCCTGTGGTTCAGATAGTGGGTAGTGATCGCAAGAAGAATCAACCTGCAAATCAAATGGTGATAGCCCATGAAGAAATCACGCAGGGAGAATCAGATCTGATGATGAGTCTAAAGATTTGAAGAGAAAGATAATGGAATTTACTGCACATCTTATGCAGTTGGAAATCTAAGAGGCAAGATTTCATGCAGAACTAGAAGATTATAGATCTGATGGAGAGCCCTTAGATTTTGAGAATCCCTTCTATAGGGGTACTCACACCCACTGACATTAAGGATGAGGTGATTTGTTCGAGCATCTAACCCACTAGTTTGATTTCATTGAGGTAGATCTTTCCGAATATTTGGATAGTCTACAAATGAAAGTGTTCCTTGATTTGTTGGATCAGATCAAGTGCATCTTTGAGTACAAGAAGATCCTAATGATAAGAAGATAAAGCTTGTCATGCTGAATTTGATAGGTCGGGCTTCTACCTGGTGGCAACAACTGAAGAAAACTAAAGAGCACAGAGGCAAACAAAAGATTTAGGACTGAAAGAAAATGAAGAAGGCATTGCAGGAGCAATTTTGGCCCTTCAAAAATATGTAGTCTCTCTATATCAGTGCCTACAAAACCTCCAACAAGGGCCTAAATCCTGGATGATTACATGGAGGAGTTCTACAATTGATCGCCAGAAATGACCTAGCGGAGAGTGAGTAGATGGTGGCAAGGTACCTTGATGGTCTAAAATAGCAGATCTAAGATGCCTTGAGGCTCCACTCCCTGTGGATGGTTAAAGAAGCATACCATCGAACCGTGCTTGCTGAGGAGCAGCTGTGATGAAGGCTTGTACCTTGATCTGATCCTCTCCTACAGAACAACCAAATGTCAAAGAACCAGGAGGACATATGGTGCAACCCAACTTCCGCTCCTCTTGTTCGTGGTGCTGTTGATACGAGATCCTTGAAGCCAACCCTATTAGATCATCAACTTTGTGATGCTATAATTATGGCAAGATTAGACACACACAAAGCAAGTACAAGAAGCCTATTGAATAGCTCGAAAAATAGTTGCTAATCGAAGAAGAAGAACCATCTAATGAGCATCAATTGGCAATCTATGAGGAAGGAGGCGAAGAAGATAATGGTGCTTTATTGTTTGGAGATAGAAGAGAAGATCTAGTTATTCAAAAGAGTCTGCTTGCTCCAAAAAAGGATGAGAAGAAAGAAAACTGAAGGTGGACCAACATCTTCCTTACTCACTGTACTATTAAAGATAAGGTCTATAAGGTCATCATCGATGAAGGTAGCTACGAAAATATCATCTCTCAAGAGACCATTTCTAAACTAATTTTGATCATAGAAAAATATCTCCAGCCATACAAGCTATCATGGTTCTAAAAAGAGAGCGAGGTGGTTGTCAATAATCGCTGTCTTGTGTCCTTTTCAATCGGATAGGAATACTTCGATAAGATTCAATGCTACGTTGTTGCCATGGATGTCTGTCATCTATTTTTAGAGAGATCTTGATAGTATAATCATAGTGTCATATATGATTGTCACTAGAACACCTACATATTTTGCAAGGACTGTCAGAAGAATGCTCTGATGTCGATGAAAAAGAAAGATCTGCCTACATCAAAGCTAGAGAGCAGCATCAACCTTCTGATGAATTACTCTTACTTATAGAAAGTATTGGATTCTTCAAACTCGAGGAAGAGTTCTTTCTATTTTGGGGAGTATGATGCAGATACCATAGCTAGTAAATCCCTTGATTCAAAGGATCAAGTTTGAAAGAGAAAGGATCAGGTATGAAAGTTCAAGGCTGACTACACCTGACTTTGATGATTTGACACTGCCATACTAGAACAACCATAACTCTATCATCTGATGTCAGAATCACTATTATGATCTCATTTTAGAAAACTTTTTTCATACTCTACAAGGCTGGCTCCATTACATTCAAAATTTTAGAGCCTAATTCAATTATTTGATAGATCAATGGGAGCTCAAAAGAATCCTAATCGAATTGGGACTTTCAATCCTTGTCTTAGTCTTTATCCTAATTTATTTCAAACTTCTTTTACTGTTTAGTTAGGACTTTTACTCTATAAATAAGGTCTCTTTGGCCATCATTGTAATCAAATTTTAGCTTATTTTTGTGATTATCAAATCAAAACTCCAGAGAAGAGAGTTTCTTCTCCCCTTTACTGTTTTCTTATTTCATGCTTCTTCTTCCTCTTTCTATTGTAACATGGTCTAGACTGCATCAATTGATATCAGAGCCCAATCATCCTTGAGCAACAATTCTTCTCTGTGATCTAGATTACAGGTTGTAGTCGCAAGAAGAACCAACCTGCAAATTAGACAGTAGTATCTCATGAAGAAATCATACAACGGGAATGAGACTTGATGATTGAGTATGAAGATTTGAAGAGATAGGTAATAAAACTAACTGTGCATCTTACGTAGTTGAAAATTCGAGAGGCAAGATTTGAGGTAGATCTAGAAGATCATGGATCTAATGGAGAGCCTTCAAATTTCGAGAACCCCTTCCACAGGGGTATTCCAACCCACTGACATGAAGGATGAGGCTATTCATTCGAGTATCCAACCTACTGGTTTGATTCTATCTAAGAAGATCTATCTGAATATGTGGATAGTCTACAAATAGAGGTGTTCTTTGATTGGCTACATTCGATCGAGTACAAAGAGATCCCAGATGACAAGGTGAAGCTTATTGTGCTAAAGTTGATGGATTAGACCTCCGCTTGGTGGTAATAACTAAAGAAAACTGAGTAAAGAGATAAACTGAAGATCTAGGATTGAGAGAAGATGAAGAAGGTATTATGGGAGCAATTTTTATCCTTCAACTACATGCAGTCCCTATATTAGTGCTTGTAAAATCTCAATTAAGAGCCTAGATCTGTAGATAATTATAAGGAGAAGTTTTACCAACTGATCATCAGAAATGGCCTGATGGAGAGTGAAAAGCAGATAGTGGTGAGGTACCTTGGTGGCCTAAAGTAGCAGTTTCAAGACATCTTGAGCCTCCACTCCTAATGGATAGTCAAAGAACTATACCATCGAGCCACAGTTGCTAAGGAGCAGTTGCGACGAAGGCTTGTGTCCAAATCTGATCCTCTCCTGTAGAGCAACCAAACATCAGAGAATTAAGAGGATATATGACACAATCCAAATTCCACCCCTCCAATTTGTGGTGCTGTTGATACAAGGTCCTCGAAGCCAACCCCAGCTGGATCACCAACTATGTGGTGCTATAATTGTAGCAAGATTGGACACAATAGAGCAAGTATAAGAAGCCTATTGGATGATTTGGGAAGTAGTTGCTGATCGAAGAAGAAGAACCATCTAATGAGGATCTAGAGACAATCTATGATGAAGAAGGTGAAGAAGATGATGGTGCTTTACTATTTGGAGATAGAGAAGAGGCTCTAATTATTCGAAAGAGTCTGCTTTCTTGAAAAAAAGAGGAGAAGAAAAAAGACTGGAGGCAGACCAACATCTTTCATACTTACTACAGTATTAAAGATAAGATCTGCAAGATCATCATCGATGAGGCAACTGCGAGAACATCATCTCTCAAGAGATCATCTCTAAACTGAATCTGATCACAGGAAAGCATCCTCAGCCATACAAGCTATCATGGTTCTGAAAAGGGAGCAAGATGGCTATCGATAGTTGTTGCCTTGTATCCTTTTTAATCGAATCAAAATACTTTGGCAAGGTTTGGTGTGATGTTGATGCATGGATGTCTGTCATCTACTTTTAGAGAGGCCTTGGAAGTATAGTCACAGGATCACCTATGATGGTCATCGAAATACGTATATATTTTGGAAGGACTGTCAGGAGATTACTCTGGTGCTGATGAAAAAGAAAGATCTGCCTACATCAAAGCCAGAGACTATCAATCTTTTGATGAATTACTCTTACTTATAGGAAGCATTGGATTCTTCTAACATGAGGACAAGTTCTTTCTAGCCTAGCAAGTATGATGCAAATGTTGTAGCTAGTAAATCCCTTGATTCAAAGGGTCAAACTCAAAAGAGAAAGAATCGGGTTCGAAAGGTCAAGAAACTAAGCTGACTGCACCTAACCCCGATGATTTTGACATTGCTATGCTATAGCAGCTATAACTCTCTCATCTGATGTCAGAATTACGATCATAATCCCATTTTGAAAAGTTGTTTACATGCTCTACCGGCTGGCTTTACTGTCACTCTAAATTTTGAAGCCTAATTCAATTATTTGATAGATCAACGGAAGCTCAGAAGCATCCTAGTCGAATTGGAACTTTTAATTCTTATCTTAATATTTATTTTAATTTATTTTAAATTTCTTTTGTTGTTTAGTTAGGACTTTTACTCTATAAATAAAACCTATTTGGCCATCATTGTAATTAGAGTTTAGCTTATTTTCATGATTATTGAGTCAAAACTCCAGAAAAGAGAGTTTTTTCTCCCCTTTCCTATTTTCTTCTTTTATGTATCTTCTTCCTCTTTCCATCAAAATGTGGCCTAGACTATATCAAGTGGTATCAAAGCCTAATCAATCCTTAAGAGGTGATTCTTTTCTATGGTCTAGATGGTGGGTGGTGGTCGTAAGAAGAATCAACCTACAAATTAGGTGGCAATAGCCCATGAAGAAATCATGCAGCAGGAACGTAATTTGATGATTAAGTGTGAAGATTTGATGGGATAGACAATAGAACTGTCTGCGCATCTTATGCAGTTGGAAACTCGAAAGGTAAGATTTGAGATGGATCTACAAGATCATGGATCTGATGGAGAGCCTTTAGATTTTGAAAACCCCTTCCATAGTGTATTCCCACCCATTGATATGAAGGATGAGAAGATTCGTTCGGATGTCCAACCCATTGGTTTGATTCCATCAGAGTAGATCTATTTGAGTATTCAGGTAGTCTACAAATAGATGTATTCCTCAATTGGCTGGATCAGATCGAGTGCATCTTCGAGTCCAGAGAGGTTCCAAATGAAAAGAACGTGAAGCTTGTCGTGCTAAAGTTGATGGGTCAGGCTTCAGCCTGATGGCAACAACTGAAAACAATCAGAGAGTACAGAGGCAAGCTAAAAATCTAAGACTAGGAGAAGATGAAGAAGATATTACGGGTGCAATTTCAGTACTTCAACTGCATGCAATCCCTATATCAGTGCCTATAAAACCTCCAACAAGGGTCTAGATGCTAAGACGATTATACGAAGGAGTTCTACCAATTGATCATTAGAAATAATCTGATGGAGAGCGAGGAGCAGATGGTGGCCTAAATCAGCAGATCTAAGATATCTTGAGGCTCCACTTCTTATGAATAGTCAAAGAAGCGTACCACCAAGTCATGGTTGCTAAAAAGAGTTGCGACGAAGGTCTGTGCCCAAATATGATCCTCTCTTGTAGAGCAATCAAATGTTGGAAAATCAAGAGCACATGCGGTGCAACCCAACTTATGCCCCTCCTATTCGTGGTGCTGTTGATACGAGATCCTTGAAGTCAACTTTGGCTAGATCATCAACTCTGTGGTGCTATAATTGTGGTAGGACTGGATACACACAGAGCAAGTGTAAGAACCCTATTGGACGGTCTAGGAAGTAGTTGCTAATTGAAAAAAAAGAACCATTAGATGATGATCAAGAGGCTATCTATGATGAAGGAGGCGAAGAAGATGATGGTAATTTACTATTTGGAGATAGAGAAGAGGCTCTAGTTATTCAAAAGAGTCTGCTTACTCCAAAAAAGAAGGAGAAAAAAGACTGAAAGCAGATCAACTTCTTCCATACTCTCTGCACTATTAAAAACAAGATCTGTAAGGT